>NW_012114933.1:2471684-2757231 GCF_000951035.1 Colobus angolensis palliatus | reverse complement strand
TCTTGACTTTTTATCCAATGTGCCAGTCTGTGTCTGTTAATTGGAGCATCTAGCCCATTTACATTTAAAGTTAATATTTTTATGTGTGAACTTTATCCTGTCATTATGATGTTAGCTGGTTATTTTGCTCATTAGTTGTTGCAATTTCTTCCTAGCCTCAATGGTCTTTACACTTTGGCATGTTTTTGCAGTGGCTGGTACCGGTTGTTCCCTTCCATGTTTAGTGCTTCCTTCAGGGTCTCTTGTAGGGCAGGCCTGGTGGTGACAAAATCTCTCAGCATTTGCTTGTCTGTAAAGGATTTTATTTCTCCTTCACTTCTGAAACTTAGTTTGGCTGGATAAGAAATTCTGGGTTGAAAATTCTTTCCTTTAAGAACGTTGAACATTGGTCCCCCTCTCTTCTGTCTTGTAGAGTTTCTGCAGAGAGATCCGCTGTTAGTCTGATAGGCTTCCCTTTGTGGGTAACCCGACCTTTCTCTCTGGCTGCCCTTAACATTTTTTCCTTCATTTCAACTTTGGTGAATCTGACTATTATGTGTCTTGCAGTTGCTCTTCTCGAGGAGTATCTTTATGGCGTTCTCTGTATTTCCTGAATTTGAATGTTGGCCTGCCTTGCTAGGTTGGGGAAGTTCTCCTGGATAATATCCTGCAGAGTGTTTTCCAACTTGGTTCCATTCTCCCCATCACTTTCAGGTACACCAATCAGACCTAGATTTGATCTTTTCGCATAGTCCCATATTTCTTGGAGGCTTTGTTCATTTCTTTCTACTATTTTTTCTCTGAACTTCTCTTCTCACTTCATTTCATTCATTTGATCTTCAATCACTGATACCGTTTCTTCCAGTTGATTGAGTTGGTTACTGAAGCTTGTGCATTTGTCATGTAGTTCTCGTGTCATGGTTTTCAGCTCCATTAGGTCATTTAAGGACTTCTCTACATTGGTTATTCTAGTTAGCCATTCGTCAAATCTTTTTTCAAGGTTTTTAGCTTCTTTGTGATGGGTTCGAACTTCCTCCTTTAGCTCAGAGAAGTTTGAACATCTGAAGCCTTCTTCTCTCAACTCGTCAAAGTCATTCTCCATCCAGCGTTGGTCTGTTGCTGGTGAGGAGTTGTGTTCCTTTGGAGGGGGAGAGGTGCTCTGATTTTTAGAATTTTCAGCTTTTCTGCACTGCTTTTTCCCCATCTTTGTGGTTTTGTCTACCTTTGGTCTTTGATGATGTGACATACATATGGGATTTTGGTGTGGATGTCCTTTCTGTTTGTTAGTTTTCCTTCTAACAGTCAGGACCCTCAGCTGCAGGTCTGTTGGAGTTTGCTCGAGGTTGACTCCAGACCCTGTTTGCCTGGGTATCAGCAGTGGAGGCTGCAGAAGAGTGAATATTGCTGAACAGTAAATATTGCTGCCTGATTGTTCCTCTGGAAGCTTCGTCTCAGAGGGGTACCCAGCCCTGTGAGGTGTGAGGTGTCAGTCTGCCCCTAGTGGGGAGTGTCTCCCAGTTAGGCTACTCGGGAATCAGGGACCCACTTGAGCAGGCAGTCTGTCTGTTCTCAGATCTCAAACTCTGGGCTAGGAGAAGCACTACTCTCTTCAAAGCTGTCAGACAGGGACATTTGAATCTGCAGAGGTTTCTGCTGCCTTTTGTTTGGCTATGCCCTGTCCCCAGAGGTGGAATGTACAGAGGCAGGCAGGCCTCCTTGAGCTGCGGTGGGCTCCACCTATTTCGAGCTTCCTGGCTGCTTTGTTTACCTACTCAAGCCTCAGCAAAGGGGAGAGCCCCGCCCCAGCCTTGCTGCCACCTTGCTGTCAGATCTCAGACTGCTGTGCTAGCAACGAGGGAGGCTCCGTGGGTGTGGGACCCTCTGAGCCAGGTGCAGGATATAATCTCCTGGTGTGCCATTTGCCAAGACCCTTGGTAAAGCGTAGTATTGCGGTGGGAGTGACCCGATTTTCCAGGTGTTGTGTGTCACGGTTTCCCTTGGCTAGGAAAAGGAATTCCCTTCCCCTTTGTGCTTCCCAGGTGAGGCGATGCCTTGCCCTGCTTCAGCTCTTGCTCGGTGCGCTGCACCCACTGTCCAACACACCCTAGTGAGATGAAACCGGTGCCTGAGTTGAAAATGCAGAAATCACCCGTCTTCTGTGTCACTCACTCTGGGAGCTGGAGGGTGGACCTGTTCCTATTCGGCCATCATGGAACCACCACCCTCATAATTTTCTACAAGTCAGATTTAAGAGCTAAGATCTGCCTTGCTTAATCCATGCCTTCTAATATAACTTCTGCTAGAATGAACTATCATTTAACAGACTTTTTTTTTGCTGTGGTGACTTAGTGGGAATATTTTAACCCAGTAGCTTTCTCAAATCCCATTATATTGTCATTTTACTGAGCTTTAGTTTTGGAACCAAGATTTTACATGCTGTTGATGAATATATCTACTGCAGTCTGTATTGTAATTGAGTTCTGGTTTTTGGGCCACCAGTTAATAAGAGAGATTAATTAATCACATTTGTTCTTCTGTTGGCATTGACTAAGTCCACAAGAGTATGGCAGGACTAGGTAGAAATGAAGATTGTTTACCTAATGTGCAATATTTATTTAACACTATTCTGCTAGTGAAGTGACTGCTGGTCTTAGAGAAGAGGATTTGTACCCAAAGTTATTCATTTAGTCTTCAGAATTTATTTATTGGGCATCTACTATACCTGAAGCCATTCTCGGGTATTAAATATGATCAACAAGTCCCTGCCTTCATGAAGTTAATTTTTCTTGTTGTTGGGAGAAGGTAAACAATAAATAAATACATGAATACATACATGGTTAAACATGTCACATAGAAATAATATTACACAAATAATTACAATAGAATAGTGGCCACTTTCATTTGCATTGTCAGAGAAGACATGTATAAAAACCACACTTAATGTGCTTTTTGAATGAAAAGAAGTCAGCTCTGTGAAGATCACATAAGGATCATCTAAGTTTATCTGAAAAACAAAAACAGAAGTAAACTTAAACAAAATTGTTTAATGTCACAAATTTCTCCTTACCCCTTCTTAATAAATGTGTACACCTTTGTTCAAGAAGACTGGTGAATGTGTATAGATTTTGAGCAAAAATAATGTTAGAAAAATAACTCCAGGAGCAAGTTGCACAGAAGATGAGTTATTTGTAGAGGCAGATATAAAGTAAAAATGAATCATGGCATGAATAAGTGGAGGTTGTAAGAAGAAGAAGAAGAATGTGGAAAAAACAGCGATTCCCTTTTATTTCTCATCTCTCTCTCCTCCAGACCTGAAGATGCAAAGTATTAGCAGATGCATCTTGAACAAATAGCATGTGCTATTTATGTAGGGAGAGGAGGAAACTGTTAGGAGATTCAGGTCACTTTCACCCATAGTAAGTGTTATCATTTTATTTAGAATCTGGAATTGGGTTCTATCTTGTGAAAAGTAACTTTAAAGAATTAAATTGAGTATGTATATCTTAGAGTTAAACATTCTTTAATCAACAAGAATAAGTGAGTAACAATCCAATTGTATGCTTCCTGACTCTCCTTTCACAATGACAATGGATTTCTCTTTTCTTTTCTTTTCATTTAATGAGTGAACTAGTATGAAAGTATCAGTTCCTCTTTCACACTGTGGTTTCTCTATCTTTTGTAGAAGTCTGAATGTGAAGCCTCCAGTAGGCGGTGGCTTCCTAGGGTGCGTTCTCCATCTCAGACTCACTTATCAATAGCTCTTTACAATTGGAGAAAAAAACGCACAGCAATAAATTTGGTTACTAACTGGAATGCTTAAAAGTTAACTACGAAAATCTATGAACCAACTGTTTTCCAATTCTAGTTTGTGGTACATAAGCTGAAATTATACACACAAAACAAACAAACAAAAAAAGCAAAACAAAACAAAACAGGTGAATCTGGCTCATGTCCAGAGTCAGCACTGTGCCAGACCAATCCAGAACACTTATACCAAGTATCCAAGCAGAAAAACCATGCCTGGCCTTGAGAAATGGAGTGGAGAATTCATTAGTATTTTGAAAACCTGTGGGTTTAATTTTAAATGTCTGTTTATGAGGATTGCCTGGAATCTAGCCTTCCCCAGAAGAAAGGGGGGAAAGAAAGGCATTTCCTTTTTTTAAGCAGAAAAAAACCCAAATCTTGCAAAGCTCCATTTTAAAACACTAGGCTCCATCTGGTATGAGGGGTAGTAAAGCATCTTTGTGAAGATTGAGTGCATCATATTTTATTGTTCAAATTACCAATATTTTGCTAAGAAAATGTTTAATAGACTTTATTGTTCCTTTTGATACAAAATAAATCCATGCTTAATAAAAGTGCAAAAATTAGTCAGTAAATAAAAATGAAAATAATGCATAGTCTTGCCATTAAATGATAACCTCTATTAATGGCAAAAATAATAGAGCCAGGTACTGTGGCTCATGCCCGTAATCGTAGCTACTTGGGAGGCTAAGGGAGGAGGACCGCTTGAGCACAACAGATCGAGGTTGCAGTGAGTTATGATCATGCCACTGCACTCCAGCGTGAGTGACAAGAGTGAGATCCCATGTCTAAAATAAAAAAAAAGTTAATGTGCTATACATATATGTGCAGTTATAAAAATGCAACCATATTATGTGTATTATGTTCTTGTAGTCTGTTTTTTATTATGTAATTTCACTATTAATCTGTTTTTAGTTATGAACATATGTTCATGCCATTGAATATACATTGACATTACCATTTTTAATTACAACATTTCATTACATAGATTTGCCATGTTATTTTCTGTTGACCACTTAAGTCATTTCCAATTTTTCTTATCATAAACAATGTTTTAATTGACATACTCATGTACCTAATTGGGTAAACAGAGTGCAACAAAAGCACATGTGATGGACCCTTAGTCCAGTATAAGTAAGTCAGCAAAAGGTTCTCAGAAATGAAAACCTCCAAGATGAGACCTCAAAGCTGAGATCTGAGAAGCCCATCTGTAAATGATGAAGAAAAATAAGCTGAACACCCTTTCTAAACCTAAGCTGAGCAATCTTTGTTTATTCTTTCTTTAATCATTAATTTAGTACAATATTTAAATGGTTTCATGTTCTCACTGACACTCAGAATCCAGAAATAAATCTTTTACTCTTTTCTCTCTTTTTCTCCCTCTGTATTGTATTAATAACAATGTAGTTATTTGCATAGGAACAATAAAACTTGTTCTCCTAATTTTCTGGCTATCATTGAATTAACTGATTATGCAACCAAATTATTTGAATCTTTTGAAGTGCCATATTTAGGAACAGCCAGTCTCCTTTAGTCAGATATAAAAAGTCCATCAGTAACAAATAAAGGTTGTGCTTAGGTAGACATACGGGATCAATGACTACAAAGCCATAACAAGAAACTGGTCAGACGGCTTACAAAGGTCAACGTTACAGTTAATAAATTAATTCATAGCCCAGAAACCCTGCCTATTCGGCGGGATCTTTTTTTATTATTTTTTTTTGAGAAGGAGTCCGGCTCTGTCGCCCAGGCTGGAGTGCAGTGGCACAATCTCAGCTCACTGCAAGCTCCGCCTCCCGGGTTCACGCCATTTTCCTGCCTCAGTCTCCCGAGTAGCTGGGACTATACAGGCGCCTGCCACCATGCCTGGCTAATTTTTTTTTTGTATTTTCAGTAGAGACGGGGTTTCACCGTGTTAGCCAGGATGGTCTGCATCTCCTGACCTCATGATCATCCCGCCTCGGTCTCCCAAATTGCTGGGATTACAGGCGTGAGCCACAGCGCCTGGCCCGGGATCTTAAAAAAAGAAGACTTGACCAACATTTTCCCCATCTATACTCATTAGAATCTTAATCATACCATCTTCCCTATAGAACCTCAAAAGGTGATCATGGATTGATCATGAATCATGGATTAATGTGCCTTGAGTTTGGCCCAGTAGTTAGGAAATCCCAGGAATTGGCAAAGACCGGAAGAGAGAATAGTAAAGAAACATGCAAGATGAGACTCAAACATCATGATTTATGTGACAGACAGAAAAAAAAGTAAAGACTAAATCAAGACCCATATGAAAGATAAATTTCCACATTATAACACAGCTGTGAAGGGATCATGACATGAGTCAGAGAAAATACAAAGTGAGGGATTGGGATTCCTAGGTCACAAATAGTGATGTACCAACTGTGCTGGCTTCAAAATAATATTTCTGGCTGAGCGGTGGCTCATGCCTATAATTTCAGCACTTTGGGAGGCCGAGGTGGGTGGATCAACTGAGGTTAGGAGTTCGAGACCAGCCTGGCCAACATGGTGAAATCCCCCTCTACAAATATTAGCCTGGCCTGATGGTGCATGACTGTAATCCCAGCTGCCTGGGAGGCTGAGGCAGGAGAATTGCTTGAATCTGGGAGGTAAGTTGCAGTGAGCCGAGGTCATGCCATTGCACTCCAGCCTAGGAAACAGAGTGAGACTCTGCCTCAAAAAAAAAAAAAAATAAAATAATAATAATAAATAAAATAATGTTTCTGCCAACAGTTCAGTCATTAATCAAATTGGAATGTGGGCAAAATTGTATTAATATTTGCTTACTTTAGATTGTGTAGAATTTTATAAACAGGTTTTGTTTAGATCATAGGAAATTATTGGCATATGAAGCAATACTTTTGTCTGTTGCCTCTATTTTGTGTGGGGTAGGTGGATGACATTGTATTGTGGAAAACAAACACTGCAGCATACAGGATATGGGTGCACAAAAGCTCAGGGTAAATAAGAGGAGCTAGAGGTTGTAAAGAAATATTCTATAGCAGGTCAACTCTGCCCACCTGACTTCCAGTGCAGACAGTCTGTCATTTTTAGCAATATTTTAAAGACCAAAATAATGAAGTAAGTATTTGACAGAAAGAAAGCTGAGAAGTTTGCTCAAACTTTGAAAAATTAATTTTGCTTTTTTCAGATAGAGCACTGTGATGAAAGAGACTAAAGAAGCTTTCAACAGTTTATTCATGTTCCAAGAGACTGTTAGTGTGCCTAGTGTCCAAATTCACCAGACAAGTTTTGCTGTGAGTTTTCCAAGCTAGGTTCATTTCATTACATGACAAAGGAAATAATCAACATTGTAAAGAATTTTTCTGCTTGTGACCATATCTTACCAGTTTATGCAGGAATTTCAAACAAAGTATGAAACATTTGCTAGTTTTTGTGCTATCAGGCAGATAGGAGGTGAAAGAATTTAACTACATATTGATACCAAGGAATTTTTGGAGTTCAGAAAATCTGCAAGAACCAACCTGTAGGACCAACCCCTCAGGACTCATAGTATGATTCTTGTTTCTTACTGATATGAGAAGAGAATGTCACAGATTAAACTTAAAATTAAGGGACAGATAAGCTAGACAAAAATAGCTCTACTTTCTTTAAGGAAGTGAAATATTCAGATTCAAACTGAACTTGTGGATTGACTCAATGTACATTTGTTTCCTTTTTCTGATATTCCCTGAATTCAGTAGAGATATAGATTGCCTAGATACACAGATATGTTGGTGTAAACAAAGGCCCAGTTATAGAGGAAGTTCTCAAATTACAAGAAATCTGAAACACACTTTAAGTTTTGGCAGAAGCTCTTGGAAAATAAACACCAAGATTTTTTTTTTAGGTAATTACAGAAATGTGGTATATCTATAAGCCACAATATCCAAAGAAACTGATGAAATTGTGCTATGGTTTGAATGTGTTCCCCAAATTTCATGTGTTGGAAACTTAATTCCCCAAATCTTATGTTGATGGTATTTGGAGATGGGGTCTTCGGGAGATAATTAGGACTAGATAGGGTCATAGGGTGGGGCCCTCTGATAAGACTGGTAGCTTTATAAGAAGAGGAAGAGAGACTTGAGTTGGCCCGCTGTTGCCCTCTCCTCATGCGATGCCCTTCACCATGTTATGAGGCAGCAAGAAGGTCCTCACAAGATGCCAGTACCATGCTCTTAGACTTCTCAGCTGCCAGAACTGTGGTGACTACATTCCTTTTCTTTATAAATTACCTAATTTGTGGTATTCAGTTATAGCAAAAGAAAATGAACTATGACAAACTGTAAGTGAACTTTTCTTAACAAGGTGACATACTAATGCCATTTGGGAGATGAGTATATCAGTTTTGAAACTAATGATATACTCAGCTTATGGCCAAACACCTAGAAATTATCAACCATAAATCAGAAAGTCATCTTTGGTGATGTTAACCTAGATTCAGAATTGGAGTGAGTCCTGAAAAATATTCTTTACCAATTTTAGGAATAAAAGACTCAACCCACACTAGTGGATTTCTGGTTACATCATGTGACAGTTAATATTGAGTTTCAACTTGACTGGATTGAAGGATGCAAAGTATTGTGTCTGTGAGTGTCTTGCTAAAGGAGATTAACATTTGAGTCAGTGGTCTGGAAGAGGCAGATCCACCCTCAATCTGGGAGAGCACCATCTAATCAGCTGCCAGCATGATTAGAATAAAAGCAGGCAGAAGAAGGTGAAAGGGTCTGATTTGCTTGGTGTTCTGGTCTTCATCTTTCTCCTGTGCTGATTGCTTCCTGCTTTAGAACATCAGACCCCAAGTTCTTCGGCTTTTGGACTCTTGGACTTACACCAGTGGTTTGCCAGGGCCTCTCAGGCCAAAGGGCCAGAGACTAATGGCTGCACTGTCGGCTTCCCTACTTTTGAGGTTTTGAGACTGGGACTGATTCACTACTGGCTTCCTCGCTCCTCAACTTGTAGACGGCCTATCGTGGAACTTTACCTCATGATCGTATGAGTCAATTCTCCTCAATAAACTCCCTTTCCTATATACGTATATCCTATTTGTTCTGTCCCTCTAGAGAACCCAGACTGATAGACATGGTCATTGTTGAAAATTACCTGGAACAAGAGGCCAACTCAGTTAGGAGTCCCTCAGTATGGGCAGTTCCTTGAGATGTAAAAAAAAAAAAGAAGTAAACTTTTACAAAGTATAATTATATGATCTAATTTAGGCTAATATTTATATTCTGAAAGGGAATAATCACTTGGTCACAGAGGAAGCTTTAAAAAAACACGAATTTCTCAGTAGTTCTTGTTTTGTTTTGTTTTGTTTTGTTTTAAGAGACAAGGTTTCACTCTGTTGCCCAGGTTGGAGTAAGTCGTGCAATCTTAGCTCACTGCATCCTTGAACTCCTGGGCTCAAGTAATCCTCCTGCCTCAGCCTCCCAAAGTGCTGGGATTGCAGGCATGAGCCACTATGCCCAGCTAGCTTTTTTATGTACCACATAGTCTCATCTTATTTTCTGTTTTTGTCTTGTCTGGTTGTCTCCTCTATTCTCATTATTATGTGAACAATCTCATTGAATTAAAATTGAAATTTTAAACATATAAAAATTAAAATCTTATAACATCAAAAATTCAAAACAGAGCAAGTCTGATTGCCATAATAAAAAGCTAGGTCTCTCCCTGGCTTAGTGGGTTCAAGTTGTAGTGCCCTTGAGCCAAGTGCCTGGCAATGTCACCATGAATTACCACTTCTCTGCAAGGAACAACTTACAACTGTTTCATTGAATGTGTAGTTGTTGGGTGTTATTGTGTGTTTGTGTGATGGGTTGGTGGTGAGCAAGGAAGCTGCAGAGACATTAGGCATGGCATGTGTCTGCTATGAGTTAGGAGTACTAGTAATATTCTTCAGAAGAGAAAGCAAACAGGAAGCCCACAACTTTCAATTACTATATATGAAGTGAGTTAATAATCATGACTATAAAACAGGAATCACAAACTCAAGTAAAGCCATGGGCTAATATATGAAAAAAAAAAAAAACTGATTTTAGTTGTTTCTACACAGAAACATATTGTATGCATATTAAAACATAATAATATAATTAATTTCTGCAAAATAAATATGATTCTTCTCACCATATTCTTTAAATTCATTACCACCTTAGTTTATTTTTTCCCCAATTTTGATGGTGACATGAAGACACAAAAATATTCTACTTAAGATAAAAATGCTGATCAAATTAGTATTGATTGGAAACTAACATTTTCTGGTGAAAAGGACAGAGAGAACTGGGGTGAACAGGAAACTCTAGGCCTGTATAAAGGCCTAGTAGTTGCTACTTGATCTAATTGATTGTTGCCATTCAACAAATGGGCTTGTATTGCAAGATCTTCCAGTGTTCTCCACTGGTTTTCAGACTGGAGCTGTATTATCAGCTCTCCTAGATCTCCAGCTTGTTCACTGCAGATCTTAGAACTTCTCATCCTTTGCAATTTCATGAGCCAATTTTTCATAATCTCTCTGTCTCCATACATATATATACACACATATATTTATAATATCTATCTCTATATATGTACATATATGCTATTATATGTAAAGTTATATATATATATATAAAGTTATTCATTCTGTATCTCTGAGAACTCTAATACACATAGTGATTAGAAAAGTGGGCTTGTTGGGAGACTGAAAAGGAGTTGGCTTCCAGGGAAACTCAATTTAATACACTGATTTTTGAGCAGATATTCCTCATATAATAAAGTAAATGGTGAGATCTTAAAAACAAACAAACAAACAAACAAAAAATCAAATTAAATTCGAGAGATTTGAAATCAGGAAGAAACAGGTAAGCAGAAAAGCCAGCCATCTCCCTTTGGTGTAAGTTGCTGCATCTGTGAAATTAAGGCCTAGACTAGATCAGATGTTTTCAAACTTGTCTCAACTTAGAGAACCTACAGCTAGAATTCTGTTTTCCAGATACTATACAGTTTTAGTGGAATGTCATGTAATCATTATTTTTAATTTTTTTAGACAAAGTAGGGAAAATTGCACTAGTAGAAAATGTAATTAGATGTAGGCAAAATAGAATTACAACCATTTGATCATATCTGTGATAAATCCAGCTGTTGCAATAAACATTTCTATGATTTTCTATTTCTATCTGCTTGCTTCTTATTTATTAATTTTTGATATCTCAAAATGCTTGTTAGTTGTATTAGTCCATTTTTATGCTGCTGATAAAGACATACTTGAGACTGGGTAATTTATAAAGAAAAAGAGGTTTAATGGACTCACAGTTCCATGTGGCTGGGGAGGCCTCATAATCGTGGAGGAAGGTGAAAAGTATGTCTGACATGCTGGCAGGCATGAGAGAATGAAGAGCCAAGTGAAAGGGGAAACCCCTTATAAAACCATCAGATCTCATGAGACTTATTCACTACCATGAGAACAATATGGGGGAAACTGCCCCCCACGATTCAATTATCTCCCACCTCATCCCTCCCACAACATGTGGGAATTATGGGAGCTACAATTCAAGATAACATTTGGGTGGGGACACAGCCAAACCATATCATTAGTTAAGTGATTGCAGCGCCAATACCTTAAGAGAAATTTATGAGAAAAAAAAATGAGAAAACTTTTTCTATTGGCTTTATGTTTTCTGAAAACTGGATAAAATATTGCGTTACTTTATTTTATGGTGGGAAACCTTGGTCTAGCTATTGTGGGAACATAGTTTGAGGCCCACTGGAGTAGTGTTTCCTATGGCCTCTTCCAGTTGTAACATTCAATGTGTCTACATTTTTTAACTGTGGCCAAGCAAGATTCATGTCCTCTTAGTTGGAGAGAAATTCTCTTACAAACAAAATATAGCTGTGGGCCAATGTCTGTTGTTGAACTTGAGGAAAAAAACATTGGAGGACAAGTGCAATGGTTGAAATGCATGCAAACTTTGTCCTAACAACAAACTTTAGTGGTTTATCAAACTTCTTTTTCATCAAATTTCCACTCAGAAAGCTTTATTCTTCATTTTATTTATTTGTTTTAGTGTCTACTACCTATTAAGAAATTCTCTATCTGCTGTGGATAAAGCAATGAACTAAACAAAACAAAACAAAATCCCATCTTAATGAAGCTTATATTTTGGTGGAGAGAAATAGATAATCAATAAAATATTAAAAAATAGTATTTTAGATAGTTAATAGTTTAATGGAGAAAAATGAAGCTGAACTAGAGAAAAGAGTGTATGTGAGGGGTGTGAATGGCAAATTTAAGACAGAGTAATCAGGAAAGGTCTCATTGCAAATATGATGTTTGAGCAAAAGTGGGAGGAAGGTCTGTCTTAATTCTAGCTGTTGCAACTAATTAGCATGGACTGGTTTACTCTACAACAAACATTTATTTCTCATAGTTTTAGAGGTTGAAAATTTCAAGATCAAGGTACCAATAGATCTCATTTCTGCTGAGGGCCCTCCTCCTGGCTTGCAGATGACCATCTTTTGGTTGAAACCTTACATAGTGGAGAGCATAGAGAAAGAGATCCTGTGTCTCTGCCTTTTTTTTTTTTTTTTTAATAAGGGCACTAATTGTGTTATGAGGACCCTGCCCTCATGACCTAATCTAACCTTGTTACGTCCCAAAGGCCCAATCTCCAGATACCGTCACATTGAAAGTTAAGATTTCAACATATGAACATGAGGGAGACAGAAACATTCAGTCTATAAGGTCTGTGCTAGAATGTAGGGTAAGAAACTTATAGCAGAAGGTCCCTAAGGCAAGAGCATCCTTGGGAAGTTCAGGAGACCACTCTGTTTGGAATGGAGTGATTAAGGCAGACAGCGGTAGAAAGATGAGGTCAGATTATATAGGAACTTAAAGGCCATTTAGATGATTTGGCTTTTATTCAGAGATGGAAGCTAGTAGAGAATTTGGGGTGGAAAAGTAGCATTAGTTGATACATTTTTAAAGAAATTTTACCATTATTATTATTATATTTGTACAGACATGGCCTTGCTATGTTGCCAAGGCTGGTCTCAAACACCTGCACTCAAGTGATCCTCCTGCTTCAGTCTCTCCAAATGTTGGGATTACAGGTGTGAGACACGGGGCTCTACCAGACACATTTGTTAAAGCATCATTCTGTGCTCTTTCCAGATATCATACAGTTCTAGTGGAATTTTATGTAATCACTATTTTTGACTTTTCAAAGTAGGGAAAACTGCACAAGTAGAAAATATAATTAGATATAGGTAAAATATAATTAAAACCATTTGATCATGTCTGTGATTGTATTAGTCCATTTTCATACTGCTATGAAGAAATACCCAAGACTGGGTAATTGATAAAGAAAAAGAGGTTTCATGAACTCACAGTTGCACATGGCTGGGAGGCCTCACAATCATGGTGGAAGGCAAAGAAGGAGCAAAGTCACATCTTACATGATGGCATGCAAGAGCGCGTGTACAGGGGAACTCCCCTTTTTTAAACCATCAGATCTGGTGAGACTTATTCACTATCACTAGAGCAGCAAGGGAAAAACCTGCCCCCATGATTCATTTACCTCCCACTGGGTTCCTCTCTTGCTACATGGGGATTATGGGAGCTACAATTCAAGATGAGATTTGGGTGGGGGCACAGCCAAATCATATCAGTGATAAATCCAACTGTTGCAATAAACGTTGCTGGGGTTTTCTATTTCTGCCTGCTTGCTTGGTGGAAATATGTACCATATGTCCAATACTGTGCTGTGGTAAGGACTGACACAAAAAGAAGTGAGAAGACAATTTCAGTATCCTGGTATGGCATGACAGTGGTCAGAACATGGTGAATGTGATGAGAAGTTGCTAGGTTCTGAATGTATTTTAAAGATCAAGTCAATAGTATTTGCTTGAAGAGATCAGATGTGGGGTGTGAGAGAGAGTTGTTGAGTGTGACTCCAAAGTCACCAAAGGCAAACTTTCTTATTTGCAAATATTTCTATGTAAATCTTAACATCTTGTGAAAGTATGTGATTATATTACACTCCTTGGAGTTCATTGTCAGTAGGCCATTGTTCCCTCTTCACTTCAGAGAATACTAAGATCAGAGCCAGGACTGGGACCCACATAAAGATTACCTACAGCCTGTTGGGTTACAAGGGGACTATCTACTCCTATGAGTTCACCATTCTTCTGTCTTATGTGGTCCATAAATTTCTCTCTGATTTTTGCTACCCTTGCATGTGATTGTCCATCCGGTGCACTGAGCTGATTAACACCAGTCCTTATACCAACTTGCATGCTCTGTCTCCCTGGATCCAGGGCCATTATCATACTTATCACCTGAGTCTTCACTTCAGTTGTTACGATAGGATTTTATCTAGAGTAAGTTTACAAATACCTGGGGCATGAATGATGGTTGAAATTTGCTCTGTGAGAAATAAGTAGATAAAGCCCCAAGTGTTAAACAAATGTTAATTATTTATTATTATGGATGTATTCAAGGAATAATGTTGATTTAATCAAGGGTTTATTTCTGCTCTGTAGAGCTATACTGCCCATTGGAGCAGCCATTAGCCACATGAAGCTATTTAATTTAAAGATAATTAAAACTAAATAAGATTTAAAAATTCCTTAGTCCTAGCCATAGTTATATTATTTAATAGCCACACATGGCTAGTGGCTATGTATTGGACACTGCAGAACGAGGAACATTGACATCATTGCAGGTAGTTCTATTGGAGAGTGCAGCTACTGATTATAGGTGACAGGAAGTCAGAATTAGGGGGGTCACCATGCCATTCATATGAACAAGTTTTCACCATAGGTAAGTTGTCCTTCCTTATTTATGTGGAAATCTTTGGGAATTTCTTATGCCAATGACCATATGCTATGTATCCAGTGCTTTTATCATTATTATTATTTTATCATTATTACTGTTATGTTTATACAAACATGGCCTTTATCTTTATTCCTTAAAATATCTCTTAAAGGCAATATTATGTGCATATATGGGCATGGGAAATCAAGAGCCTCTCACCACACTGCCATGAGGTATTCTTGGCTTTGGCTTGGTACAGCTCATAGAATTATTCAAATGACCCTTGCCTGAACTTAAAAAAAAAATGTACATTTTAAAGAAAACAAATCCCACATGTTTTAGTATATTTATACTTGTTCTTCCAGCTTTTGGTTTTAAGAGGACTTGTGGTATCTGAAAAATCTTTGGGAATTTTCACACGAAGGTTTACATTAAATTTATTCTCCAAAAGAGGAAGTTAGGTTTGATCATTGGTAAAGTATCACAGAATCCCAAATGTTTTGTTTTGCCTTCCAAGCTCAGACTTGTCCATTTAGAGTGGGTGTCAAACTTGGCAGGAAATTTTCTTTCATTCATGGAGCTTAGACCATTAACAAATTCTTCTAAAAAGAGAAAGGACAGTGTTGAATAGTTTACAGTAAAGATGTTCAATTATTAATTATCATTTGTATGTAAATTGCAAACTAGGGACCATACACACTGTTGAGGCATAATTTGAGCTGGGGAAGCCCACCACCAATTGTGACCTTGGTGATTATGCAGTGAGCAAGCAAAGCTACAGTTGAGAGCCATCAGACTTTAGGATAACATCTGATATCATCCAGAACTTTGTGAAGTAGCCCCGCCAGACAGATCCCATGACCCTACTACTCTGGCTATCATTGGTGGGTCTACAGTGGGCCCAAAGTTGGCAAATAAACTGTAAGGGATCCAGGCTTGTAGAGCTCACTCCTTATACTGGGTGGTGTTTGGCCAGTAATACCAGTTCAAAACTAAATTACAAAATTTCTATTATACGTTGTGAACTCACCTTACATCAATTATTACGCAATCACTTTTTTTTTTTTTTTTTTTGAGATGGAGTTTTGCTCTTGTTGCCCAGGCTGGAGTGCAATGGCACAATCTTGGCTTACTGCAACCTCCGCCTCCTGGGTTCAAGTGATTCTCCTGCCTCAGCCTCCCGAGTAGCTGGAATTACAGGCATGTGCCACCAGGCCAGGCTAATTTTGTATTTTTAGTAGAGATGGGGTTTCTTCATGTTGGTCAGGCTGGTCTTGAACTCCTGACCTCAGGTTGTCCGCCTGCCTCCGCCTCCCAAAGTGCTGGGATTACAGGCATGAGCCACCTCAATTCAGTATACTCAAAATCGAGTATACTGAAGCTCAGTTTATTGGAGTCATGCCTACAAGCAAGGTCACATGGAATTTTTTTACTCTCATGTTTGCTTTCTTTGAATAGATTACACTTTACTTTTCTTCTTATATTTTAATTTAAGACCTATAGAAAATATTATTTGAGCTATAGAAGGAGATGTAGAAACTGAGACAAGGTCTATCTGAGTCATCATAATACGGGAACAAATGGTGCCTGTGGGCAAAACTGTATATGCAAACAGGAGAACTGGTGGAGTTTTAGTCATCCCTGAGGCCGGATTTGCATGTGTAGCTGTATCCTAAATGATATTACAGTCCTTCAATTCCTTGAATGATGTCTGGCCATCAGGCTGTTGAAAGTATTTCCTGTTCTTTATCCCCACACACCCCTTTGACAAATCCATTCACTGGGAAACATTACTGGTATGTGTTTAAATCTGAAATCTCCCACCCTTTTAATGAATGTGCTATATTGAGTCATTATGAATTCTAACTTAAGTGTTCAAAGTTAAATTGTCTAACACACACTCTGATTTAGAATAAGCTCTGAATAAATGTTAGTTCTCTTCTATTTCCTTCTTTGTATTTCTTTTTACTTAAAAATATTAATAAGGAAAAGTTTTGTGATTTTTATTCTAGTCCAGCACATGGTATTAGCTTCTTCCTTTAATTATAAATTATAAATTCCGTTTCATAACAATTGCAAATTCCAGGGAGTGCATTTCAGGGAAGTTATTATAGTTCATTTGAGGATAAAATCATCGGCATTTGACCTCATGTCACCATTTGTAGCATGCTACAATGTCTCAGAAATATATTGTCTTGTCAAGGCCTTCTTACTTAATTAAATCTTCCTGTAAATTTATTGAAAGGCAAAGTAAGTAAATAGCAGCTATTGAAATGGTAATAATGATTTTATATTCAACAAAATCTTAGACATGAATATTGAAATAATCAACATCCTGTGATAATGCAAAATAAGAACAATGTGTTTGATGAAGTGTCCTATTTCTCTTTTCATAACCAACCCACAGCCTTGTATATCATATCCCATCTTCTGGGACTCCAGGAGGAACAATTCTATTACTGCCCTCACCAACCTAAGTCCTAAGCCCTATGGCCATTCAACTCAGCCAGAATTGAGAAATGGGGTCAAATTCATTTCTAAGCATTTATGTAGCATTTTTCTCATTGCATAGTACTGGCCTTAGAGCTGAGCAAGCAGGGACCCTATGCCTCAGAGAGCCATGTACTTTAAAATGCTTTCCTCAAAGTGTTCTATGTCCCCCTGCAGTGCCCGAAACCAGCTGGGGTCAGCAGTGTCATCAGGGAGGGTTCAAAGTATGGCTTCAGCTTTTTCTCTCCTCTGTAGCAGTCTATATGACCCTCAATCACAGCACAGACAGGGACAGAATGTTACCCTGGCACCACGGAGGGTAGACTCCAGTACGGGAAATAAATGGCAGTTTTTGTGAGAGTCTCAGGGTGGGAGCTCTATAGAAAGAGCCATTTTGGCCCGATTCTCTCCACTGAAAAAGTGGTTTTCCAAGAGAATGGGAGGAAATAACAGAGGTCTGTCTTAGTGTGATGGGAGTTGTTGATTCAGTCTGACCTAGTGTTCCAAGGACAGACCCACACCCTGATGCACGGCTTTGAGGAAAAACCCAAGACCTCATCTCAAGCTGTGAACTCTGGGCAGGGAGAGCTTGAAAGCCCTGTTCCTTTAGGAAAAGGAATTCCCTTTTCCTAAAGAAACTCTGTGAAAATTCCACACTAGCACCCTATGGTAGCAACCATTGCAAAAACATCCAGTGTCAATCACAGCACTCTAAGGCCAACTTCGAAGGTATCTTCACTGATGAAGACAGAAATTCACTCCCTTGAAGCTTGCTATCTTTTAAAAGAAACATCTAATTGTCACCCTGCCTGATCAGTCCAGTATTTCTCTAAGATCAACCAACCACTACTTTGTCCTTGAGAAAATTTGTATCTACCTGGAGAAAACTTGCTGATCAGGGATAATGGTTTATCTCGGCAAAATCTCTTCTGCTTCATGATTGATTTTTTTTCTTTTACTATCTACACTTGGATATGCATAATAAAATATAAAACAATCTAAAAAATGTATTGCTGTCCAGTGCAGTAATTCTGTCCTCTCTCAACTATGATAAGAACTGTCAGGGTTTACTTACCTGGTGAATAACCTTCCACCCCTGTCACTTCATTACTGTTGTTTGAAATTTCAATTTTATGTTTTCATTGAAGCTTAAATATTTTTTTTTATTTTTGTTTTTTGAGACAGAGTCTGACTCTTGTTGCCCAGGCTGGAGTGCAATGGTGCGATCTTGGCTCACCACAATCTCCGACTCCTGGGTTCAAGCTATTCTCCTGCCTCAGCCTCCTGAGAAGCTGGGATTACAGACATTCACCACCATGCCCATTTAATTTTATATTTTTAGTAGAGATAGGCTTTCTCCATATTGGTCAGACTGGTCTCAAACTCCCGACCTCAGGTGATCCGCCCACTGGGCCTCCCAGAGTCCTGGGATTATAGGCATGAGCCACCACAGCCTGCCGAAGTTTAAACATTATTTTAAACTTTAGAAATTATTTTTCATAGTCAATAGCTAATTAACGTATTTTAACATTGTTTTATATTTCTTCTTCCAGATTCACTTGTCCACCAACTAAAACACATCTTAAATAAGAACTGTGTGTGTGTGTGTGTGTGTGAATGTGAGCATAAGTGTATCTGTATGTGTGAGTGTGAGTGTGACTGTGAGTGGATTATGTATGTGTGTGTATGTAGACTTTGTATATGTGAAAATATCTAAAGATATTTTAGTCTTGAATGATTTTTAGGCTGGGTATAAAATTATGGTTTGACATTTATTTTCTCTTGCCTACTTCAATGTTTTACCTATTTTATTCTGGCCTCTATTTTGCTAATAAATAATATCCTGTTAAATTTATTGTCATTATCCATAAGTAATCACTCTTTTTCCTCTGCTAACTTTTGAAATCATATCTTCATGATTTTTATAACGTGTTCTTACAGAGATTTATTTTTTATTTAGTAGCCTTGTTTCTTTGCATCCCTCTAAAGCTGAAAATTTAGTCCTTCTGTAATTGTAAAAACTTCTCAATAATCATTTCCTTAAAGGTTACATCCTCACTATTACTTTTTTTCCTTCAAGAACTCCTATTTTATAAATGTTGCAGACTCTCAATCTAGTTTCTTAACAATATTTTCTTATTTATCTCTTTGTCTTTTCATGCTAGAATTCTTCAGTTCTGTGTTCCAGCTCATTAATTTATTCTTGGGCTTTGTTTTGTCAAGAAAATTTCTCATCTATTGCATTTTCAAATTCATTGACAATTTTTCTTCATTTCCAAAATTTCTAATTAGCATATCTATCTATCTATCTATCATCTATCATTTCTGATCTTGCTGTGTTCATGTTTACTGTTGTTCAATAATTTTGTATTCTACTTAAATAGTTATATTTTCTATTATCTCTTTGGCATCCTTAACATTTTTAAATCTTTGCCAAACTCTTCTTCAAGATAAATATCATATAGAAAACTTCATTAGTTTGATTGTTGATTTTGTTGACTGTATTTTTTACATATGTTTTAGAATTTTTTTATGCTGGTTTATTTTGAATATTCTCTCTCTCTCTCTTGCTCTACACACACACACACACACACACACACACACACACACACACACACAAACACCCCTTCCTCTGCCAGGTTCCCATGCGGCTCACCCTTCCTGGTCTAGGCATTTTGTGGTTGCCTCTGTATACTTTTAGTCTCCAATACAGGACTAGGTTTTATCATCACAGTTTGAAGTTACTAGCCCTATGGAGTGGTCAGGAATATGAGAAATCTAGGCTGCAGCTTGAAGGCAACTTGACTCAGTTTTAGAGAATGAAACTGTGGTTGTTGTCCTCAGTGCCTCCTTGAACCCACAATTTCTATGTGACCTTAGCTCTATTCAACTACATTTAATAACGTTTAATAGACATTACATTCTTGCTACTTCCTTTTGCAAGGGGAGGAATCTCACCAGATTTCAGCAGAAAGTGAAGCTCAAGTCTCCCCAATTATGAGAGGATTACTATTATTGACCTTTGAGCTACCGTTGCTTAGTGCTTTGCGACAACTACAAAACTCAGAAAATTGTGACTTCAGCTTTGATTCACCATTCTGTTTCTGTTCTGTTTCTCAAGCATGTAGATATTTGTCTTATATTTGAGCCCAGCTGTGGTGTGTGTGCGTGTGTGTGTGTGTGTGTGTGTGTGTGTCTGTGCATGTGTGTGTGTTTAACATTTTACCATTCATTGCTGTGTTAGGAAGGTTTTTTGAAGCATACATTCTCAGTATCCTGTTGGTCCAGAGGCCTCCTTCTCTTTTTTCAAGCTTCTTGAAAAAGTAGTCTATTTTCAGTATCTCCATTTCTTTCCCACCAATTAAGACTTCTACTTATAATCGGGGGTCTGCTTCCATCAATGTAACTTCTCTTGCCAAGTCAAAGAAGACATCCAATTTTTCTCCACATTTTCTCTGTCATTGTTAATATTACCCCTCCCGACTTTCATCTTATTCTTATAATAAACTTCCCTTTTTTATATAACTTGGGTGATCTTCTGTTATTTGCAAACAAAAAAACCTAATGACCAGAGCATTACAAAAAACTAGTCCTTTTAACATTTCAAGAAAAAATCTAGTTACGCTTCTCACTTGCATATAATGCTATAGTGACTCCCCATCACACACCTGTGAGACAAAAGCTGAAATTCCTCAGTATGAGAGTTCTCATATTCTGCACACTCCTTCTTTCGCTCTCTATCACATTGCCTTCAAATCCCATCTTACACCTAGCACCAAGCACACATGCCTCCACCTCTGCGCATACTGCCTCTACCCCTTGCCTGCAATGTCCTCCTCTTTTTGCCTTGTTCTCTTGAGAAACTCCTAACTCTTCCAACTAAGTTGGAATGCCTGAACTAAGTCATGTATCCTGATGTATTCCTTTAAGGATATGTTTCCTACATATAGTTGACAATGTTTAAGATATATTAGTTGAAAGACTTTTGTACACATTATCCTGGGTGTTGAGCATTTAATAGTGAGGAATGACAAACATGCTTCATGCCCAAATGAAACTTATTTATTAATGGAGGAGGTAGGCATTAATCTGATAATCCATGGGTAAATGGAGGGATGCCCCTGTGACCAGCGCTGTCATGATAGTCATAGTGCTATGCAATCCTATAATTAGAAAATGTGACCTTGTGGAGATGTTGTTGACATTCTTCAGAATCAAGCAGCCCCTTCTCCAGTGTTATGTGCATGATTCTGTTGTTATGATTACCAAAATGAATTTAAATTTATTTGTTTATATGTCTTTCTCTACCCCTAAACTGTGAGGTCCTTATTCATTCTGAACCTCTGTCTTGAGCAGAGTATCTGGCACATAGTGGGCATATATTGAAAATGATTGAGTTAAAGTATAACTGTAATCATAGATTGTACAGAATTTTACAGAGAATTTTTTATTCTCGTATTTACTTCCTCTGGAACAAGAAGTTCCATGTCTAGTTGCTTTGCAAAAGAGTACCATTCTGTAATAATTATAAGCTTTTTCACATTCTTTCTTATAGGTCAGAGACTATTCTAGCAGTTGCTTGCTAGCTTTGAGGTTGGAAAATAGGGAACAGCATTCACTAACTTAATTATAAATTATTTGAAAGGTCAGAGCACAAGAGCCCAAACTACACTACTGCCTTTCAGAGAATGGAAAGTGACAAACAACTGCTTGATGAAATAAATACTGTAATGAGGAGAGCAAAAATAGCCCAACAACTAGATCAAACATTTCTGAAATAAAGAAGAAACTGATATGGCAATGTAAAATCAGTCTTTTATGATTTTTTGATTTTGTATATTTTTAAAGGTTATAACATAAAAATGACCAGAGTATGGATGATGCATAGTTATTAGTTCATTCCTTTATACAAAATTAAGTACATTAAAAACAGTCTTTATGAAACCAAAATTATTTCCATATATTCCCACCCCACCCTCCTCCTTTACTAAACTTGGCCAAAGATACAAATTGTGCTTTGGGTTTTGATTCATTCTTCCTCCTAGTGATCTTCTATTGAATGCTTCTCTAGGCAGCTGCCTCACAAGACTCATAGCCCAGAGCTGGAACCCATAGCAGCCACAAGCAGGCTAACAGCGTGCATGGTCCATTTTTACATGTCTCACACAAAGTCCTGGTCCTGGGATGTCCTGAGAGGTCTCTGTAAGATTTAGAGATGGCCCAGAGATCCTCTGACCCTTTCTTATCCTGTATATTTATTTTTACCTGGTGCTATGGTTTGAATGTTTTTGTTCTCTTCAAATTGCATGTTGAAACTTTATACCCAATGCAGTAGTATAAAGAGGTGCGGCCTTTACGAAGCGATTGAATGGGATTTAGGTGCCCTCATTAAAGGGCTTGACAGAGAGAGTTTGCCTCCTTTGTCCTTCCACCTTTTGCCATATGAGGACCCAGCATTCATCCGTTCTGGAGGATGCAGCAACAAGGCACCATCTTGGAAGTAGAGAGAGCAGCTGTCACCAGTCACCAAACTTGCTGGGCCCTTGATCTTGGACTTTTCAGCCTTCAAAACTGTGAAAACAAATTTTATAAATTACCTAGTCTGTGACATTTTGTTATAGCAGCACAAATGACTAAGACACTTGGACAGCTTAAGATCTGAATAAACTCCCAAAAAAGTACCTTAGAATAGTTGAAAGACTTTTGAATTAGACAGACTTGGTTTGAATTATAGGTCTGTCACTTATTAGCCATTTTGACAAAGAGAAAATTTTTTTATGTCTTCGTTTTTCTTTCTGCATAGAAGGAATTCATAAGGACCACATTGGATGCAACAGATATGAATGACCAGACACATATCAAGTATACATCAGGTATGTACAAACCTAAAGCTGAACATACACACACACACACACACACACACACACACACACACATGTAATCATGCTATTGGGGAATCCCTCATCCCCACTTGGCAGCAGAAAAATTAAATTTCTTCTAATATGCAAACAGGCCATTTCAGTAACTCCATTTCAGTCACTCCATTTATAATCATTTACTCATAGGTAAATATTAAGTCAGATTCTGCTATTACCATTTTATTAGTTCATATTAATAATTCCTGGATCCTTCCTCCCTTTGATTAGGTTTGCCATTTTAAAATGGCAAAAACCACAATTACTTTTGCACCAGCCTAATAAATTCTGACTTAAAACTCCCAGAGAGCCTCAGATACACCATTGCCTTGCAACAGGTTTAGTAAAAGAGGAGAGGAGAAGAGTGTGCTTCCTTGAGGGGTTTGAGGAACATGTCTGTGAGAATGGGGATGCATGTGAGTTTTCTTCATTTCCTTTCTTTATGGGTCTGATTGCTGCAGCCCTCAAACCTTAGGAATTCATACTGGTCTGTCCTGTTGCTTTTTTTGATGGTCTTTGGGCACCCAGATAGGCATCATTGTAGCTACCTGGCTCAGGCTCCTATAGGGAATGGACTCACCCCATTCCTTTGCTCTCCCACCAAGGGAGCTCTACCTTACAACTTTCTCTGAGCTTTTGGGAAGCCCAGGTCTCCCCACAACGCCAGTGTTTGGTCCATAAGAAATGGAGAAAGGAGACTACAATAACATCCTATCAAATATAATTCGGTATTTTCTGTGTTCCACAGACACTGCTCTGTAACACAATTCAACTTGCGAATGAGATATCCGTTTTTTCTGGTCTATAGACACCTCTGTGGTGGATCCTGTAGCTCATTATCCAGGTTCCCCTCAGGATGACAGAGCTGATTCTCCCAGCTGCTAAAAATTTAGGTGGCTTATGGCCCTTAGCTGAGTTGCTCTCCAAAAATTACCTTCAACCTAAAGTTGCTCACTCATGAGTTTGGTGTGGACATATAAAGCCCCAATCCCTTTCCCCTCAGCCATCCAGCTCTCCTGGGACTGGCCAAAGCCTATCTTGCCCTGCACTGTAGCTCACCTCATCCTTACCTGCCTCCTCCATCATCACAGAGGTTAATCCGTGGATGTTTACCAGTTAAATTCCTGCAGCAAATTTTCATCTCAGAGTCTGTTTCTGAGGAATCTTCCCTAAGAGAGGCCCAAACCATTGCCAAATTTTATGAGAAAATAGGGTAAAAGGCGACAGAGAAAAATGGGAAGGGACAGCACTTTGCAATCTATGGCTCCCTAAATTCTGTTTTCAAAATCCCTCTGTACCTCTTTCTCAGTTTTTCTATAACTGTGTTGGCAAAAGCCAGTAAAGTTGTTCTGTCTTATTTGTCTCTTGATGCTGTTTGGCAGAGAGACAGATTCCTAGAATTGCTGTCATGTTAATTTTGAAGTTTAAGAATGAAATATCTTTTGTTCTTTGCTTGAGTTGAATTAGCTGCTCTTTAATATGCACATCTACCCAAACCACTGGGTGCAGGGAAAGGGAGAGCCAGTAGCCCAGGGAAACTCAAAAGAGCAACCCTTGGTCATATTTCAAAGCATGTATGGGTGACACACATAGTGCCTGAATTCCATATATATTCTTTATATTATTTATACTGTGATATCCTCTTTCCTCCACATTTGGTCTTTGGGCAGCCAGATAGGCATCATTGTAGCCATCTGGCTCAGGCTCATATAGGGACTTTTTTCAGTAACTCTTACGGAGGTCCTATGGACAACATGACTTCTATTTTATTGTTTAAAATGTAGACAAATAACTATGATGCAAGAGCACAAAATGAACTGTTACTTCTTTTTTAAAAAACTGAGATATAATTCACATCATAATAAGTTCATAATGTTAAAGTACACAATCTGGTAGTTATCAGTATATTCACTATATTGTGCTGTTATCTTTCTATCCAGTTCCAAACACTAATTTCCATTCTACTCTGAAAAGACCGCTTATCCTTCAGCAGCCAGTCCTAATTTTCACCTTCTCTCATCTCTTTTGGCAACCACTAACCTATTTTCTTTCTTTATGGATTTTTCTATTTTGAAATGTTCATGTAAGTGATATTATACAATATGTGGCTTTTTGTGTCTGACTTCATTTGTTTAGCATAATGCTTTTAAGATTCCTCCATGGTGTAGCATGAAACAGTACTTTACTCCTTTTTATGGCTGAATAATATTACTTTGTTTGGTTATACCACATCTTGTTTATCCATTCATCAGTTGATGGACATTTGGGTTGTTTCTCCTTTTTGGCTGTAGTGAGTAATGCTGCAATGAACATTTATGCACATGTTTCTCTGTGAAAATATGTTTTTAATTTTCTTGAGTACATACGTAAGAGTGGGACCCTGGATTAAATGGCAAATATGTGTTTAACGTTTGGAAAAACTGCCAGACTGTTTTCCAAAGTGTCTGTACAATTTTACATTTCTACAAGCAATGCATAAGGGCTCCAGTTCCCACGTCCTCACCAATGCTTGTTATTTTCTGTGTTGATCCTATCCTAGTGGGTGTGAAAGACTATCTCATTGTGGTTTTGATTTGCATTTTCCTGATGACTAATAAAGATGAGTATCTTTTCATGTACTTATTGGTCACTTCTATATCTTCTTTGGAGAAATGTCTGTTGAAATGCTTTGCCCATTTTTAATTGGGTTATTTGTCTTTTTATTGTTGAGTTATAATAATTCTTTACCTATTGGAGATGCCAGATCCTTATCAGATATATGCTTTGCGAATATTTTCTTCCATCCTGAGAACAGTCTTTTAACATTATTGATAGTGTTCATTGCAGCACACAAGTTTCCAATTTTGATGAAGACAAATTTATCTACTTATCTTTGGTTTGGGGGCTTTTAATGTCATATCTAAGAAACTGCTAATCCAAGTTCATGCAGTTTTACAACTATGTATTGTTCTAAGAATTTTATAGTTTTAGCTCTTACATTTAGGTTTGTGATTCATTTTGAGTTAGTTTTTGTGTAAGTGGAAGTCCAGCTTCATTCTTTTGTATTGTGGATATCTACTTCTCCTGGCACTATTTGTTAGAAAGACTATTATTCTCTCATTGAGAGGTCTTGGAACTCTTGTTGAAAATTAACCTATCACAAATGTATGGGCTTATTTCTGGACACTCTATTGTATTCCATTGGTGTATATAATGTCCTTATGCCATGACCACACTCACTGTCTTGGTTGTTGTAGCTTTGTAGCAAGTTTAGAAATCAGGAAACTTCTCAAAATTTCTCCACTTGTGTTTTTCTTTTCCAAGATTGATTTTTCTATTTACAATTTCTTGCCTTTCCATATGAATTTTAGGATCAGCTTGTTCATTTCTGAACAAGAAAGTAGCTGGAATTTTGATAGGAATTGCATTGATTTTGTAGATCACTTTGGGGCATATTGCCATCTTAGTAATATAAAGTCTTCTAATCCATTAACAAAGAATTATTTCTATTTTTTAGATTGTCTTTACTTACTTTCAACAATGTTTCATAGTTTCTCTTTTGCTATTTTCTCTTTACCATGGTTCATATGTCCAACTTCAGAACCTGCTGATGCCTGTTCTGGGAATGGTTGCTATCACCAGACCTGAGATCTAGAAGTAGTATTAGGAGAGGGGCAGGCATTGAGGGGTTGAGCGAAAAAAAAAAAAATGGTGAAAGAAAAAGGAAGTTCCTGGTAAAAGTCAAGACATAGGAAAATGAATTTTATTTATAATCAAAAAGATTAAAGTCATTCATAAGTAATTCATGACAACATCCAGTGCTTTAAAGCAACTTTTTCTTTAATCAACAACCATCTTTTTTACAAAATCACTCTTGAGACTTAAATTTAATGATGAATGACACCTCTATTGTTCAAGTAATTTCTTAAACTTCTTGTATCAGAATTGCATTCAGAAATCCTGGCTTGAACTTAGGAATGTTCTCATGTTTGTGGTATCTTTTAAAGGTCATTACAATTTTGTTAAAAGAAGTAAAGTATAATTTATTGAGGTTATTTCTTAATGGTAGTTGGAAATTGGTATAGTGAAAATGTACTGAAATGTTAATTCGTGCTTAGTTCTAAGGTTATCTTTTCCTTTCCAGTTTCTAAAGAGTATCCAGGCCCTTTTGATTCTTTTGTCTTAGGGGAGCTTTTAGTTTGTTCTCTGACAGCAGAAGGAGGGGTAGTTTCACAGCACATATGTGGTGAATGGGTTTTGAGTATTTATAATCCCAGGCTTTGCAAAGATTTCTGTACATATTTTTCCTATACAACATTTCTAAGATCTACATGTGCTTGTGGTCGGTATTAGTATTAGAGAATACTGTGAGAGAGCCCTCCAGAAATAACTAATATTGGTTGTCATGTAAGCCCATGTTGGTAAGTATTTCGTTAGATTTAATTAAATTTAAAGAAAGCAAAGTAATGTGACACTTCTGGCCTGTTTAAGTACTCTGTAGGATGAGATTCACTCCTCGATCACTGGTTCTGATATAAATTCCAGGCTAGGAGCCTGTTGCAGTTCAACAACTGCAACTATGTTGAACTATTGTGAAATAAAATAACTTCCTTTGGGGGGTGACTTTGAAGTGCAACATCCATTTGGATATAAGTTTTCATGGCATGGACTTAGGAATGTTCTCATGTTTGTGACATCTTTTAAAGGTCATTAAAGTCATGTAAGTTTGTAATAACTTGATGTTCATGTGGGGTGAGAATTACATGCCGTTTAGACTGTGGTACAATTCGAGGGACATTGGAGACAAGGATCATACCTCTGTTAGGTCTGGTTTCCTGCTACTTGTAGTCACACAGGGGTTTTCTGGGGCACAAGGCATACAAATTATGATTCTGTCTTTGTTGCTTTTATTACTCAAGGGAAAAATTAACTTCAGATGCAATTTGATATTAAGTTCTTCAAATATCATGTTGATATGAAAATCATGAGTCTTATGGTTGGAGAGAAAAATCGTTATTATGCCTCTTGGGGTTCTGGACTTTTAAATATACCTAATCTGCTCACACTGCATGCCACAGACATGCAAAAGATGATAGCAGGTTATAGCTTGAAATAAGGTATTTCCCCATAGCTCTCTGACTTGTGTGCTCAATCTGCAGTAGTTCTGTTTTCACCTCACTAAGTCTTCAGTTCTTTAGCTTTTTCATTTTGTCTTGTGTCTCAGCTATAGGCTCTCTTTGATTTTGTGATCTGCAGTTAGATCCTCTGCTGCTGGACCTTCTTCCTTTCCCAATTCATTTGATTCAAATATTTTGCAATTTTTTCCCCTGGCTTTTAGTGCTTTTTCCAGATAAGAGACACTTACTCTACTCGTTTTTGTTCCCAAGAACACACATCATTATCATCTTCTAGGCTGGACTCAGCCTAACAGTCAGAATCAGACACATTCATTTAGCCAATCATGCATCCTTTTGTATAGTCTGTCTATCTCTAAGTTACTAAAGAGAAAAAAGAAAGATTATTGTTTTAGAAAACCTAGACTAAATGATTTCTTCATTATAATGGATATCCACTCAAATTTATAGGTTGAAGTTCTAACCCCAGTACCTCAGAATGTGAGCTTATTTGGATATAACGTCACTGAAGATGTAATTCATTATGATGAGGTCATAGTAGACTAGGTGTGATGGTTAATACTGAGTGTCAACTTGATTGGATTGAAGTATGCGAAGTATTGATTCTGGGTGTGTCTATGGTGGTGTTGCCAAGGAGATTAACATTTGAGTCAGTGGGTTGAGAAAGGCAGACCCACCCTTAACCTGGGTGGGCACAAGCTAATCAGCTACTAGCATGGATAGAATATAAAGCAGGTAGAAAAGTGTGAAAAGACGAGACTGGCCTAGCCTCCCAGCCTAAATCTATCTCCCATATTGGATGCTTCCTGAAGAAACTTGGACTCCAGATTCTTCAGTTTTGGGACTCAGACTGGCTCTCCTTGCTCCTCAGCTTGCAGATGGTCTATTGTGGGACCCTGTGACCATGTAAGTTAATACTTAATAAACTCCCCTATATATATATATACACCCACACACACACACATATATATATGTATACATAAATATGTGTGTGTGTGTGTGTGTGTGTGTGTGTGTGTATATTATATTAGTTTTGTCCCTCTAGAGAACCCTAATACACTAGGGTAGGCATCTAATCCAATATGACTAGTGTCTCTACAAAAAGGGAAATTTAGACACATAAATGCACACATGGAGAATACCATGTGCACATCAAGGCAGAGATGGGGTGATGCATCTGTAAGTCAAGGAATGCCAAAGATTTCTGGCAGACCACTAAACACTGAGGGAGAGGCATGGAACAGATTCTTTCTCAGAGACCTCGGGAGGAACCAATCCTGCCAACAACTTGATCTTGGACTTTGATGTGGTTTGACTGTGTCTGCACCCAAATCTCATCTTGAATTGTAGCTCCCATAATCCCCATGTGTTGTGGAAGGGAGCCAGTGGGAGGTAATTGAATCATGGGAGTGGGTTTCTCCTGTGCTATTCTTGTAATAGTGCCTTTGCTCTTCCTTTGCCTTCTGCCATGATTGTGAGGCCTCCCCAGCCACGTGGAACTGTGAGTCTATTAAACCTCTTTTTCTTGATAAATTACCAGTCTCAGGTATTTCTTCATAGCAGTTTGAAATTGGACTAACACAGACTTCAAAACTTCAGGGCAATGCATTTCTGTTGTTTAAGTCAACCAGTGTGTTGTACTTTTTAAGGCAGACCTAGTAAACAATGCATGCTGTTAAGCATAAAATTTCTATTCCTAGTTAGACAGAAGACCACTTCTCTTTTTCAAAATTATATTCTGAACTTGATTGATTATGTCACTTATCACATAGTCTCTATATTTTCTTGACCATCCAAATAATTTGAGTGATGAAAACTTTATCATTTTTCTTTAGTTTGAAATATCAACTATAATAATGTATATGAGATATGGACTACATATGAGATGTGGAACACCCTCAGTTCACAAACTCCACCCACTTCATACATAACGTGCTTAGCAAGCAAATTAAATTCACAGATATACCAGTTTGAACTTATTTTGTTCTCATTTTCCTTTATTAGTGGTTTGACCCTGACTTAACCTTGGTTTTGATTCCTTAACAAGGGATGAAATTTGGCCTAGTTCCCAGTTATATTTGGCCTTTTGCAAGTGGAGTCTTCCTTAGAACTTCCTTCCTCCCAATCCATGCCAATTGATTCATCAATCTTTTCTTAACTAACATTTCTGTAATCTCTGTGCATTTTCGTCAACTACTTCTAAGGCACCCATGTGAGCCAGTCACTGTGCTAACACTGAAAATATAGCAGTAAGAAAGGAAGAAACAGCCCTCTGACACTGAGTTGAGGTTTATAGAAGAGTCACAGTGCAACCTTTTGTGGCTTGAATTTTTGTGCTATCTTCTCTTTGCTACAAACTTCTATGATTACTTTAGTGATGAACCAGTTCAGGCTTGAGTATCTATCACCTACTTACAGACACAGAAGATCCTGAAATTCTGGGTACATAAAGCTCATGAAAAAAAGGATCAAAAATTTCTTCCAGGCTAATATCCCCACTCCTCCAGCAACCTAAGCCACCCACTTCTCTTTTCAATTATTAAAAAAGCTTTTGTTTTTATACACGTACAGAGTTTAAGAAATCAGATAGAGTTAAAAGTGCCCTGTTAGGAAGCAGTGGTCCCTTCTCCTACCCACTGTACCCAATGCTCCAGCCTTATGCTCCAGAGCAACCATTTTCATCTCTTCAACTTTTTCACCCTATTTCCTATATATTTGTAGATAATATTCCTGATATGTCTTCATATATCACGATTATGTATGATTTACTAGCTTCCTTTGGTAGTCATTGAAAAATGTTGCCCTTCCCAGCATTCCCTTCCCATCACAGCACCCCTACTTGTCTTCTCTTCAGCCTCCCAGCATAGCTGTACCACACATTCTCTTTAGACAGGCATGTTAGCATGGTTATGGTTACATAAATAACATCCATCGCTTTTCCAAGTTTATTTCTCAGACAACTTTTGGCTTTTCCTACAGTTAATCATTGCCTTTTTGAAAAGACCTCAGTTTACAATGCAGACATTGAATAATCACTCTATTTTTAGCTAAGTTCCTTCCCAGGGCCTTGCTTATCCTGATCCCTAGTGGCCCTAAACCCTGAGACCCTCAAGACTTCTGCAGAGGGAAATGACTCACTGTCTTTGGTGCCTTTCCCCTGTGGTGACTTCAGCAGTGACTTCCTTTGCTCTATTCAGTCAGTAACCAGTCCTGTATCTACTTTGCAATATCAGTACCACTTTTTCTACATTATAATTTTAAAGTAATTTAATAAAGAAAAAGAAGTTAACATGCATGTTCAGAGGCCCAAAATTCCTCTTAATAATAATGAATCTCTCTCTTCTGGACTCAAGACTAATAGATCTCTCTCACCAAGCCACCATGGAGGTGGACTCATTAAATCTCATGTCAAACATCTAATACAATATTCTACTCTTTGGGGCTTTTTTTTTTTTTTTTTTTCACCTTCTCTCTGCCTGTCTCTTCCTCTCTCTCAACTTTTTCCATTTTCTCAGTGGCCCTTAGATTGAGGGAAAGACATAAAATTGTATAATCTTCTCACTGGGAGGATATATACAAATTGTTGTGCTAGAAAATTAGAGAGGCATCTAGGTGGCAATAACTTCCCTTATCTCAGTTCATCCATGACAAATGAAGGATTTTCTGAGATGATAAAGCAGCACAAATTATACTAAAAAGAGAAAAGCTTTTCAAAACCAAGAGTCCTAAGGGATTAGTTCATCACCTCGCCTCATTTTTACTGATAGCCTGAATTTACGTGCCAATATATTTGGATAGTTAAATGAAATGCCTCCTTTAGTTCAGGTGTTATTAGACCAGAGAGATGAGGTCTAAATTGTGGCTTTTCAGCGAAATGTAAACTTTTTGGGTGAAAATTGATTCCTTCTGCAGTTATATTCCTGAACTACCTTATTCCTAATCTCATTAATTGCTTGGCATGTATATCACATATCAGGATTTTTGTTAAATAAATTAGCAGGAAGTACATACAGGAAAGTAATCTTATAATGGGTTAGTACTATCAAACAGTGTCACCATAAAGATCACTAAGATTCGTGCTCAGAGTATTTTGAGACATGTTGGCTTCAGTTCAAGAACAATCTCTTTCTTGTTGCTAGCACATAGTACTTCAAATCTCCACCAAAGTATTTTACCCTCGGCACTGCCTTATCTAGCCCAGGCAGAGGCAATTTCCAATGATTGCACCCTAATTCCACCTTCCAGGAGAGCATGATTCCATCCTCTAGAAATTGCCCTGCCTCATGTATATGCATGGAACAAAGAGGTCTATGATATCCATAGACATGTCTTCTATCATAAATGCACCACATCTGGGAGGAAAAGCCCCATTTTAAGATGCAATGTTGGACACACTTTATATTTAGTGTGCCACAGTATCCCAAATGTCTAGCACAGAGTTGACATGAAAAGTATTTGCTAACTGGCAGCATGTCTTTGCCATTTTAGAACTTACAGTCTAACTGGCAAAAGAAACCATGTAACAAGAAGTTATAGTGAACTATGGTGATTACAGAGGGAGGTAAGGGCCTCACAGGGAAGCCCTTAAACCAGACCTGGGGAGTCAGGGAAGAGCTTCTGCAAAAAGTGGTGTCCAAGTGCGAACTGGAGGATGAATGGGGCTTACCAGCCAGGAGTGACTGTGTGAGTAATGGAAGGAATATGGAGGGCAGGAGAGCGGTGCAGCAGAGAATGTTCCAGCAAGAAGGCATATCGTAAGATAAGGCTTGAAGAAGAGACAGAAATTGGAGAGGAAAGAAACTGACTATGACTGGAGAGTAGAATAAGTGGTGTGGCTAAAAATAAGGAAGAAGAGACAATAAGGGAGAACCATAAATCCATACGTAAGAGTTTAGATTTTATTCTAAGAACCGTGAGTAACTATTGAAGGGTTTTAAACCAAGGAGTGACAGAATCTAGCATGTCAGCTGGCATGATGTTCTCACAGGGATTTGGATTCTTGATCTTCAGTGGAAAGGTTGAGGGGCAAACATTATCTTTTTCCTTGGCCACATTCCGAGGTATATTTTACATATTGGCAAAATGAAATCCATAACTCCTACCAAATAATTCCTTGGATCTGATCCCACCTATTCTTCATTACTTTTTAGATTCCATGTGAAATTTACACCTGGTGTTTATTAAGGTGCAATCCATTTCTTAAGGCTCCTGAAAGGACATGCCAAATAAGTTGCTCAAGCCCAAAATGTTTACTTTCCATCTGTCCCTAACAATTTGTGGATAACATTTCCTAATATTCGGGAGTTTCAGAATTTATTACAAAAAAACCTCATGCTGGATTAGGTTTGATACTTAAATTCAGATATGTAAATAATTTCAGTTAGGCAATATCCCAAATTGGTATCTATTCTTTTTCAGAATTATTAGAATTTTGTAGCAGGATATTTTGTTACACCAGTCAATTTGATGAAGGAAGGCGCTGAAATCTGCTCTGGTAAAACTGAACACAGTGATATCATGAGAGACTTTGTTGGAGTGTCTCCCCACTCCTTCCCATCAAGCATATATTTCTAAGTGCTGGAACAGCATTACCTGCCATTCTCCTAAATAAGAGCTGGCCGGCCATGTAGCTGTGTCAGGTGAGCTTCTATAGTGTTTCTTCTGAGCACTCTACAGAGGTGATTCTGTTTAGGTGCCCTCTGTTGCTCCTCTTTTATCCCTGGACCCTGGTGATAGAATCCAGTGATGAAAGAAGCACAGAAAAGACTTAGTAATCAGATGGACTTGGGTTTAAATCTTGATTTTTATCACTTTCCTAATATACTGCCTGAGGCATAATCTCTATTTTTTCAGCTTCATTGTCCTTATTTATAAAATTACAACGCAATATCCAATATACAAGATTGTCTTAAGGATGAAATGAGACACGATGAATCAAGTGTCTAGCACAAGGCCTGGCCAATTTAATGCTCAATAAGTGGCAGCTACTGTTACACCCATGAGGAAAATGTAAACTCTTGGCATTTTTCCATTACAAAAACTAAGTGTGGACTTTAAAATTAGCCAACACTCCAGGGTACAGGAAGATATAAAAATCAGATGTGGCTTTTGCCCTAGGGAAAATCTCAAAAGACCGCTGCTTCCTGTCATCAAGAGGAAAATGTCACATGGATTGAGGAAGCAATGGTCTGTGTGAGATTTGAGATATCATTTCATCGTATTGATTATTAGTTTTCTCATCTGTAAAATTAATATTTAGGTTAAATGACTTCTAGGTACCTTCAGCTCCATATTTCTGAAGTGCCAGGGATGCATTATAACCATATTACAATTTTACTAGGGGCTAAGACCATTAAACATCTACGTTCAGCTAAGAATGCAGTTGTAGAGCCTTTCTGTTTGTGTGTATGTGTGTGTGTTTGTGTTGTGTTTGTGTGTGTGTTTGGTATCCACAGAGCATATAAAAAGATTTATAATATTTAAGGCTGTTTATTTTGGGTTCTTCTGTTACCCCAACATTTCAACCATGATTACCACAGGGATTTCAACAAATGCTTACCCTTCTCTACCCACATTTATTATGACTTGACTTTGCCTCTCTGCTTAACAGTCTTATATAAATATGCCATATTTTTTATGTGTATAAGTAATTCAAATGATTGATATAATGTGTGTGTGTATTTGTGCACACGTGTACACGTGAATAAGTATGTGTACACTTGTGTGTGTGCAAAGGCCTGTGCATAGAGACATCTCAACTTCAAGAGTTGACCTCAGTTAGGATAAAGTAATGTGATTTTGGAAGATTACAAAAGATCCTACCTGTTTTAAATTTCTCTCCTACCAACTAAACACTGACTTTTCTTTTAATGCCAAGCAATGAGTATCTCTTGGAAATATTATCTAACCCTGTGGCTTCAACTACCATATTAGTAACTCCTCAAAGCTCTAGCTTTCCAGAGAAAGCCTTAGCCCAAAAGCATGTATTTCAAATGAAACAAATATATTCTGCAGACTACTAAAAAAGCCAGGTGACTGATTCCTTTTCTTCATTAATTCTGAGTGCAATTTGCTTTCTTATTGATATGAATGGTTTATCTCATGGGAAATAGCATCTTTATTTATACAATCACCTTGTGTTTTGACAGACAGCTACTGAAAAACCATGTTGGTATGTGAAATAAGGGCATTAGTGTTTTTGGCATGAACTACAGGTCAGGTTAGAAATTGTTGGGGAATAAAAAAGTATAAAATAAGCAATATATGGACATAGGAAAGTACTTACAATTAGAAAAGTTGGAAATGACCTGGGTTATTTTTGATGGCTAATACGTTTATCTAACACTTAATAGTTTAAAAACACATGAGGCTCTTGGCTATGATACATATATATTTTTTGAGACTGGGCCATATGTTCAAACAAGCTTGCTATTCTGATCAAATTGCCTGCAAAATTTGGTTTTAGAAAAACTCTCAAGTCAGTTGAATAATTAACTTTACCAGCGTTTTTACTAACTTGATATTTCTTTTCACTAATCAATAAATTAAAACAAACTGGTTTATGTATGAAGAAAAGCTAAACCTATTAATGTGTAGTACCCATCTTTTGAAGCTGAACTCTCAAAGTTTAATATCAACATTTTTCTCAGGATTACATAAATTTATTTTTCAATGTTAATTTCTTAGTAGATCTCTGCTTCTGTTACTTGTAGCTTCAATGGTCAGAAATTCATCTGAGAAACGTAGACACAGTGGCAGAGAAGAGAAAATCAAAAACTGGAACAGAAGCTATAAGGAAGGAAATGGGTTTTGTGTAGTGAGAGAGAGCATGAGAAAGTCTGTGGGTGGGAGTTAGTATGGAGGAGAGTTTGAAAGCAGGTGATGGGGTTGGGCCAAGTCACAAGTCAGGATGCTATTTTTATTATTATTATTATTATTATTATTATTATACTTTAAGTTCTAGGGTACATGTGCATAACGTGCAGGTTTGTTACATATGTATACTTGTGTCATGTTGGTGTGCTGCACCCATCAACTCATCATCACCCATCAGCTCGTCATTTACATCAGGTATAACTCCCAATGCAATCCCCCTCTCCTCCCCCCTCCCCATGATAGGCCCCGGTGTGTGATGTTCCCCTTCCCGAGTCCAAGTGATCTCATTGTTCAGTTCCCACCTATGAGTGAGAACATGCGGTGTTTGGTTTTCTGTTCTTGTGATAGTTTGCAAAGAATAATGGGTTTCCAGCGGCATCCATGTCCCTACAAAGGACACAAACTCATCCTTTTTTATGACTGCATAGTAAGACTAAAAGCTTGAACCAGAAAGGCCAGAGTAAAGGAGATGGAAAAGTCCCTGATGATCTAAACCAGGAGACTGTGGCTGAGTAAGAGAAACAAGAGAATAGGTGAAAACCAGAGGTCAATTCCAGGTCACAGTTAGAAAAATTACCAGGAGAGCAGCAGCAGACACATGTCCAAGAGATAAGAGAGCCTTGAAACCAAGGCACAGTCTATTCAGTGGAAAATCTCCTCTTGCAGAGGCAGGAAACAGATGATGTTATTTACAGAGCAAGAGCTTCCCAAGGCCTTGAACATTAAGGTCAATGCCAACCTCTACAAGTCACCATCCTAACAGGGCCCAAGAATGGGAGAAGGAGTAAGAAGGTTGCCCCAGAAATACTCAAAATTGGTCAGTCATTTCTAAGGCATATATTGACTTTGTAATTATATTTTCCAAAGAAAAATTTGCCATCGCTGTCTTGACACTGTAATAAAGAGTCTGAAAATAGGAGAAAAGTATTTAATATTAGGACTATCTCAGAAAATCTAGGATAAACACTTGCTGCAGCTACTATGGATGGGACATAAGAAAAATGAAGAGTGATGTTAAGTAACATGCAAAATTATCCTATAAATATAAACCTCAAATTCTCCCAAAAGTGATGAATGTGATCCACTGTTTCAATGACAACATAAGAAATGCATTAACACATTTGATATTAAACCAAGACTGAAATGTCTGGCTAGGCCATCATGGCTACAGCAAAACAAATGCCTAATTAGTCTAGTAATATTTTGTATATTATTTTATAGAAAATATCTGTCATTGAGCATTCAATACAGCATGGAGAGCTAACACAAAAACTGTAAGATCCCATAATTGAAAAAACAGAGCAGAGTGTAAAGAAAGTCATTTTTGGTCAAAAAAAAGGTAGATTAACCTGAAGCTAAATAATATACCTTAACAGTGCTGAAGGGAATAAAGTAACACACAGAGGCCCCTATTGAAAAGGGACTTTTAATTACAAGTTCCTTGTAAGTCAGTAAAGCAAGACTGTTATCTGGGGGTTTTGATCTGAGGCTGATAATGTACTGATACTCTCACAAACACAAATGCCTATAAACAGCCCACAGTGCTTCAGAAGACCTTACTAGAAAGTCAGGGGCACAAAACCGTAAGAAAATCTAGAAAGATGAGTGTCATCAGAAATAAGTAAAGTTGAAACAGATGTAGTACTGTCCATTTTTTTCTTTGGGATTTTAATTATTTGAAGATAATCTTCTAAGATCCTATTTCTAGAAATTTTCATTCAAATCAAGCCAGTATGTGGTACTGAAAACCTCATATGGTGACTTGAACGAGTAGCATATATTTTGCCCTTAACACGCTGTACTTAAATATATACTTACATAGATTGTTTTCATAGCATCTTAAAACGTAATCTGAAAATGGCTTTCAAAGCACACTATTCCTTTGAACCTTGGACAATAGTAGTCTGGTAAATTTCACAAAATATCTGGCTTTAGCAGGGAGAAGGCCTGCTAGTAGTTGCACAGGTTCCTGGGAAATACCTTAAATTTTTCCCTTTATGCAAATATGGTAGCAACTAAACTTGTGCTCACTGTGTTTCAGAGGGAGCAGACTAACATTCCTTAGGTTCACCAACACAACCTTCTCAGGGCAGCATAAGAATCGAGAGATTACTATAGCAACTTCGAATGCAGTGCTTCGTAAGGTGAGATTCAGGAGCCTCCTGTTCTAGGATCACCTTAGATACCAGTTAAAAATGCAAATTCCTGGGCCTCCTTCTAGATAATGAAATAGCATCCCTGGCAAGGAGGGATGATGTGAATCAGAATGCTTAACAAGCTCCTCAAGTCATTCTAATCTCTAAATTAGAGAGGTTAGTGGCTCTTGTAGTTCACTCTCTTGATAAAAATCTCAAAGGCATTGTATCATCTTGACTGTCATGATCTGGGAAGAGAAACAAACTTTTCCAATGAATCGTTATGACAATCTGAACCTGGAATCATTGCAGGCAACCAGCACAGTGTAATCTGAGATGCTTTCTGCAATGGAGTTTTGCAGGTTCAAGGTGAAGATTATTTTGCCATTTCATTGTCTGAGACTCTGTTTTCCTCTTTATAGTTTTTGCCATCTAATGGTGAGGAAAAGACTTAATGATGCCTTTTGTTTTTATTTTGTTATTTCTGTTATTTTATTTAGCCTTTTGTTTAGTACCTCTTTATAATTTTACTATTCATTAGGTCAAATGAGGACCAAATATATTTAAGTTTTAGTATTTTGTCTATGATACTTCTGTTTTAGCATTCCTTAATCTCCCCCTTGCTTTCTTTGATCCTTTCGAGACATTTTGAAAAAATGTAAACCACAGTGCACTGATCAGTAACATTTGTCTCTCAATGTAGTAGAAATCTTTTACATCTTCCTCCAGGGTAGTTGTATTTTTTCTCCTTTTTAGTTGGTTTTCTGGCTAGTAATTATGGAGAGACCCTGGCCTTTTATTCTGCTTCTTTTCGTATTAGGAGATAAGGTAATTAAGAAGGACATCACTGCTCCAGATGGGTTTCAGCTCCTGCTTCCAACTTGCAAATGTTAAATTTTCTCACAATTTTTCTTCCTTCTCTCACATGACCTCATAAAAGCACATCTTCATGGTTTTTGTGGCTCTCTCTAATAAAGAGGGGAGTATGCAGAAATCTCCTATATTCTACTTTTCTACTTTTCCTCGTATCGTTTTAATATTTTTATGATTTTAATGTTGATATACTCCAAAAATAATTCACTTTATTGTATTTCTTTAGAATTTTCAATGACTTAAGTTGGTCAGAGAGAAGTAGGAGGGTAGGTTAAAAAGGAATTCTAGACCACCGGTTTTCAAGATACTTGGTAACATATACACCATTAAAGTAGTTAATAATTTTACAATCTAAACTCTACTCTCTATTATGAAAAGACATTTCCATGGCTGGGAATGGTGGGTCATGCTAGTAATCCCAGTACTTTGGGAGGCTGAGGCAGGCAGATTACTTGAGGCCAAGAGTTCAAGACCAGCCTGGCCAACATGGCAAAACCCCATCTCTACTAAAAATACAAAAGTTAGCTGTGTGTGGTAATGCGCACCTGTAGTCCCAGCTAGTCAGGGGACTGAGGCTGGAGAAGTGCTTAAGCCTGGGAGTTGGAGGTTGCAGGGAGCCAAGATCGTGCTACAGCACTCCAGCCTGGGTAACAGAGTGAGACTCTGTCTCAAAAAAAAAAAAAAAAGGAAAGAAAGGAAGAAAGAAAAAGGCATTTCCTTGAGGAAATATACAATTACATTCTAAACATAATGCTTACATTTACCTTTATTGGGTACAGAAAACTATATTATCAGTGACAGAAGGAGGTAAACATAGAACAAATAATTAAGATTAAGAAAGATTCTCAAACTTCTCTGTATTCAATAGTTTCAAGTTTCCTCATAATGTCTTTCTTTCAGGTAGATCTGATTTCTGTCTTTTTCTTTCCCCCAATCATCTCATTTCCTCTATGAGCTCCCAGAGTATGGGTACTTAAGACTGCATGGTGGTAATACTGTTTTTAGAAAGAGTTGCTTTGAAGAGTTACATGGTATTTTAATAAGATCTATTTTCTTAGAAAATAAATTCAGACTTACCTCTCTATGACTGAATGATAGGGGAGCATCTATAAAGAATTAAAAAAAGACTACTAAGTTTGATAATTCTGAGTTAGATAATACAATTCCTTTGTTTTTCCTGTGCCTGTGCCTTTTATATTCAGCATCTTTGGATAATTTTACTATTTACTAGATTAATTGAATAAACATATTTAATATTTGTCTTAGTACCCTCTCTCTGACACACACACACACACACACACACACACACACATACACACACCCCATTCAGGAATGTGGACTGCTTTAGGGTTCAAATGTTCATTTCTTTTATCCAATTCTATCATATTTTGAACACCTCCAACTAGTAAGGACAAGCCAACTATTTCAAAACCGCAGCTAGTAGAGCAAGACAATAAAACATTTTATTTCTTTTTTCCTTACTTTGGACTTGATAATGAATATAGCAGACAGTAGGAATGGTTTTGGGGAATACATGCTAAAGGTTACACATTCATATCACATTTCCGTTTTTCTTTTATTTGGCAAGCATTGACATGCCCTGGACTTCTCTTAGCTTTCGCTTTTTCTGCATACAGTTTTTTTGGTTTATTATTTTAATCTTAATTCTACCTCATTCCATCTTAATGGAAACGTCCCCAAAACAATGTTTTAGAAGAAAAACATTTAGCTCGAGGCTGGTGGAATCCCACTGAAACACCATACATTAAATTTTTATGGTTAAGAAGGGGCAGGCGTAGTCTTAGCACATGTTAGAACTTTCATATACTGTAAATTTTTTTCTCACAAATCCAAATAAATTGCCATTGCCATAGGTAAATAATAAGTAAGACTTAATTAGCCAACATATTCCATAGCATATTTTAGAAGTACTATCACAAGGGTTATAATACATCAAGTTAATTCAGAGTGTATACTCTTCCCTTCAGTAATTTTAATTTAAAAAATTTTAAGTTTTAACACCAAGAGTCTTCTACAGTAGATATATCTTGAGGTCTTTAAAAATTTAGAAAGAGCTGGGCATGGTGGCATGTGCCTGTGGTTTCAGATACTCAAGAGGCTGAGGCAGGGGGGTCACTTGAGCCAAGGAGTTTGAGGCCAGCCTGGGCAACATAAAAAGACTCTGTTAAAAAAAAAAAATCATAATGTGCAATGCTTGAGTAGTGGACACTGGAGGTCACAGAATACCTGGAAAGAGAACTGAATAAATACTAAACCTGATGTCTTATGATCAAATACAGAAGTCACACAATGGAGTAGTTAGTCTACACTTCCGTCCAAAGTTTATGCTCAGCATGCATTTTAAAAAGCTTTGCTTCTGGTTGAACACACTGTTTGCTCATGTTAACAATTATTTTGGAAGTCTGACTGTATTAGTCTGTTCTTATGCAGCTAGGAAGAAATACTCGAGACTGTGTAATTTATAAAGGAAAGAGGTTTAATTGACTCAGAGTTCCACATTGCTGGCAAGGCCTCGGGAAACTTACAATCATGGCAGAAGGAAAAGGGGAAGCAGGTACCTTCTTCGCAGGGCAGCAGGATGGAGTGAGTGCAAGCAGGAAAAATCCCAATGCTTATAAAACCATCAGATCTTGTGAGACTCACTCACTCACTATCACGAGAACAGCGTAGGGTAAAAGGCTGCCATGATCCAATTATCTCCACGTAGTCCCACTCTTGACATGTGGAGATGATGGGGGTTATAATTTGAGGTGGGATTTGGGTGGGGACACAGAACCAAACTGTATTATTCCACCCTTGGCCCCTCCTAAATCTCACGTCCTTTCACATTTCAAAACAAATCATGCCTTCCCAACAGTCTCCCAAAGTCTTAACTCATTTTTTCATTAACTCAAAAGTCCACAGTCCAAAGTCTCATCTCAGACAAGCCTGGTGCATTCTGTCTGTGAGCCTGTAAAATCAAAAGCAAGTTAGTTACTTTCTAGATAAAATGGGGGTACAGGCGTTAGGTAAATGCTTCCATTCCAAAAGGGAGGAATTGGCCAAAGCAAAGGGGTCACAGGCTCCATGTAAATCCAAAATCTAACAGAGCAGTCATTAAAACTTAAAAGTTCCAAAATGACCTCCTTTGAATCCGTGTCTCACATCCAGGTTATGCTGATGTCAGAAGTGGACTCCCATGACCTTGGGCTGCTCTGCCTCTGTGGATTTGCAGGGTACAGCCCCCTCTCAGCTGCTTTCACGGGCTGGTATTGAGTGTTTGCAGCTTTTCCACATGCACTGTGCAAGGTGTCAGTGGATCTACCATTCTGGGAGAGTGGTGGCCCTCTTCTCACAACTCCACTAGGCAGTGCCCCAGTGGGGACTGTGTGTGGAGACTCTGACCCCACATTTCCTTTCTGTATTGCCCTAGCGGAGGTTCTCTATGAAGGCTCCACCCCTGCAGCAAACTTCTGCCTGTGGGACATCTAGGTGTTTCTGTACATCCTTTGAAATCTAGATGGAGGTTCCCAAACCTCAGTTCTTGACTTCTGTGCACCCACAGGCTCAACACCACATGTACGCTGCCAAGACTTGGGGCTTGCACCCTCTGAAGTCACAACCCCAGCTATACCTTGGTCCCTTTTAACCTTGGCTAGAACTGAGGCAGATAGGACACAGGGTACCATGTCCTAAGGCTGCCTATAGCAGGAGAGCCCTGGGCCTGGCCCATGAAACCATTTTTCCCTTCTAGTCCTCTGGGCCTGTGATTGGAGGGGCTGCTGCCATGAAGGTTGCTAACATGCCCTTCCTGGGGAGATATTTTCCCCATTGTCTTGGTGATTAACATTTGGTTTCTTGTTACTTATGCAAATTTCTGCAGCTGGCTTCAATTTCTCCCCAGAAAAGGGGTTTTTCTTTTCTATCTCATTGTCAGGCTACAAATTTTCCAAACTTTTATGCTCTGCTTTCTCTTGAATGCTTTGCCACTTAGAAATTTCTTCCATCAGATACCCTAAATCATCTCTCTCAAGTTCAAAGTTCCAAAGATCTCTAGGGCAGGGACAAAATGCTGCCAATCTCTTTGCTAAAGCATAGCAAGAATCACCTTTTCTCCAGTTCTCAGCAAGTTTCTCACTGCATCTGAGAAAACCTCAGCCTGGACTTCATTGTCCATATCACTGTAAGCATTTTGCTCAAAGCCATTTAACAAGTCACTAGGAAATTCCAAACTTTCCTACATCTTCCTGTCTTCCTCTGAGCCCTCTATACTATCCCAGCCTCTGTTACTCAGTCCCAAAGTTGCTTCCACATCTTCAGGTATCTTTACAGTGGCACTTCACTCCCAGTACCGATTTACTGTATCAGTGCGTTCTCACACTGCTATAAAGAAATACCTGAGGCTGGGTAATTTATAAAGGAAAGAGATTTAATTGACTCACAGTTCCATATATATATATATATATATTTTATTTTTTATTTATTTATTTATTTATTTATTTATTTTTTGAGATGGAGTCTTGTTCTGTCGCCCAGGCTGGAGTGCAGTGGTGCGATCTCGGCTCACTGCAAGCTCCGCCTCCAGGGTTCATGCCATTCTCCTGCCTCAGCCTCCTGAGTAGCTGGAACTACAGGTGCCCGCCACCACACCTGGTTAATTTTTTGTATTTTTAGTAGAGACGGGGTTTCACTGTGTTAGCCAGGATGGTCTTGATCTCCTGACTTTGTGATCCACCGCCTCAGTCTCCCAAAGTGCTGGGATTACAGGCTTCAACCACTGCGCCTGGCCCACAGTTCCATATTGCTGAGGAGGCCTCAGGAAACTTACAATCATGGTGGAAGGCAAAGGAGAAGCAGGCACCTTCTTCACAAGGCAGCAGGACAGACTGAGTGCAAGTAAAGGAAATGCCAGACACTTATAAAACCAAAAGATCTCGTGAGACTCATTTACCATCATGAGAACAGCATGGGGAAAACTGCCTTCATGATCTGGTTACCTCCACCTGGTCCTGCCCTTGACATGTGGGGAATAGGGGGATTACAATTCAAGGTGAGATTTGAGTGGAGACACAGAGCTGAACCATATCACTGACCTACTTATATTAAATTCAGTTGTAAGCTGTTTAGTTGTAACTCATTAAGAAAGCATTTGGAATTATTTAGGTCATGATACATTTTAAGTTATGTAATTTAAGAAGAAAATACAACTGAACTGTACCTTAAACAGTAAGGGACTTTGCATTCACAGCCAGTTTCCAAGAAGCGGGAAGTACTACACATTTATCTGTTTGCCTGGGTTTTATCATGTGGTAAATGCAAGGTAAATAACAGCTGTCACAGATGAGCAGGATTAACGCTAAAAAATTAGTGTCATATATGATAGTGCATGTGTGCATGCTCACTGTTAGACAAGTTCGTAAAATTGCAAGTTAACATATTAGGTTGAAGCACATGTAATTACCAATATTACTGGTCAAAAAAAGTAGAGTGTTTGGCTATTTCATTTGATCGAAGCTTAGATCTTTCAGAACCAAAAAGAATCTCATAAATAATTCAATCCATGGGTGTTTTAAATGGGTTGAGTATGGGTCAACTTCAAGTAGACCAGGAGCCCTGATCTATGTATTCATTCAATTGATAGTTTTACAGAGCCTATGATGTTCCAAATAATGCTCTAGTAGCTGGGGATATAGACAGGAAAAACAGAGTCCTTTGCCCTCATTCATATTTCATTTCAGTCGGAAGGCCTGACAATAAATGTATACTAGGATGTCATCACTGAATTGAATGCAGTTTTATATCTTGTGCTCATTTATACATTTTTCTGGAGGGAGAGTTCATTGAATTCATGTAAATGGTTTATGATCACCAAAAATTAGAACCACTAACCTATCACACCCTGCTAATTTCAACGGGAAACCAAAGTACAGACATTGAGTGATTTGCCCATCACTGTGTAGTTCATTCATGGCTAATTTAGGATTGAAACCCATGTGTCCTGGTGCTCAGTCATTATCGCTCATTGTAGGGGAGAGGATCTGTGATTTTTCCTTTCTTTTCTATATTTATTTTCTTTTTCATAACACCAGCATACTTTTGACACTCAAATTCATGTTGAGAGTTGGGAATCTGGTCAGACAGATCATAGTCCTAACTTCGTTATTACAGAGTATAAGCTTTGTGATTCTAGAAAATTGTTGGAAACTCTGAGCTGCAGGTGCCACGTCTGTAAATTGATGAGAGTAAATTGTAACTGACAGATTACTGTGAGGATTAAATGAGATTTCTTATACACACACTGTATATGTACACATACTCATACATATTATTTGGTATAACGCCTTCCACCTGATAAGCATGTGAGTCATTATTATTATAACCCTGTTCTTTGGTGCCAGGTCTCCAGGTTCTAAAAAATTAACTCCCTGTCTTTCACCAAACTGTGATTCAAATAGCAGTTTGGAGCTCTTGTTTAATTCTGGGAAGACCCAAGAGGCAGTAGTAACTAACTATCACAACATACAGACCTTAAATTCTGGAGCTTGCCTGCCTGGGTTCAAATTTTGGCTCTACTCTTTGTTCTTTTTATGTGTTGTCTGAATTTTTCATAATAAGCATGTGGTAGTTCTTCTATTAAAAAAAAAAAAAAAGCTATTTTCACTGTAAAAACAACAATGACAACAACATATGGATCTATTTGCTGGTGACTTGCCATTTCTGTTCCTTTGAAATTCATCCTGTCTTTGGAAGACTAGGATATGTGGCTCTCCCGGCCTTAAAGGGATCCTGATTGATCTTCTCTGGTGGCAAGAAAACTCAGCCTCCTCCTTCCTGCAGGATAAAGGAATGGCTTGGAAAAGTGGTCAGATTGGAAGGCCCTGGAGGCCAGCTCCCTTTCCCACAGCCCTTCAGTGTCTGACTCAGGGGAAAACTGGCTCTGTTCTCTGGTCTCCTCTCTCCTTTGTCTCCATATATAGTGTGCCAGCGTTTTTCTCCAAAGAACAGACCACGTGAACAAAGCTTCATTGATATGAAGGAGAAACAGTTGCCAGACCTATTCTGGCATTCAAAACTTTTTTTTACAGAAAACTTGCATGCCATTTTTAGAGAAAGTTATTGTATGCCAGAAATTAGACAATTAGGGAAAGGCCAAATTCCTGGTGATATTTATCTTCCTATTCTGTTCCCTTCAGGGACTCTCTCTCTATCTCAGGATAATTTTTTTTATTTGTTCTAAGAATTATACTGTGTATGCAACTCTGTGCATGCACAAAGATAAATAATTTTCTTTTTTATTATTACAGATAGAGAAAAATTTGAAATCTTGCCAGTTTCATTTTCACAAAATTAAACTGAAGTAAATCATACATTTTGTAAATACTGTTAATTGATCTCGTTGATAGTATATGGAAAAACTTGGGTTGCACTTTTCCTAAACTAACTATAATTACTTTGACAAAGATGACGAATACTGCATAAGAAACATTTAATCTCTTGCCAGGATCTGGATAGCCTTATAAGGCTCTGAGATGGTGCGCTGGAGAAGATATCAAAGAGACGAACAGCACAAGTGAGCAGGCAGTAAAAAGCTCGATGGTAGAGAGAACTCCAAGGACTTAAAAATATGTACTCAGACATAAGCTTATAATGCAAGTTATCTATATTGTTGAGCAAAATGGATATGTATGTTTTGTATTATGTAAGTCCTTTTGCATTTCAAAGAAGAGACACTCTCAGATTTCCTTAGATCTATTCCCCTCAAACTTTCCCACTGAAGTATCCCTGGATGAGAGAAGAGTAATAATGGATACTTTTCAATGTGTTAAAGAATGAATCAACTTAAGAATGGTGGGTTTGGGATTTAGAAGAGATCAATATCACCATAAGATCAGACTCTAAGACCAGGGAAATATAAACTAGAAAGGAACTTGTCACTTTATTACATTAAGCAGACATGAAAGAGGGAAGATGGATGAGGTATATCTAGAGAAACCCCTACCCTAGTTTAAGAGGCCAAGTTACATGTGTCTATGTCTGATATTAAGACATATATTAAAAATACAATTCATACCAGAAAAGTCATGGCATTCTCAATTTGAGAGCTGGGATGGACTTTGAGCAACCCTGATGTTCCATACACATAATTTCAATATTATACTTGAACAGAGGAGCTGAAGAAAGTTTTCCAACTGCGTGGAAACGATGAATGGTAAAATAGGAATCATCACCCAGGTTCCTAAATGCTGGTGCAAAATTTCTCCAGTTTCCACTCCATTGCCCTCCCACGAGTCAAATGGTTTTAGTGTGGTCAGTGTCTTCTCTGTGGAAATGCAAGCATTTCACTTTTAAGAACATACAACTTTAACTAATGTAAGCAATTTAAGTAATGGAGATGCCATTACTACAACCAACATGCCTATCAACAATTATTTAACTATCTCAGCCTTCAATTTGGAAAGGTCAATTCTTTAAGTGAAGGAATTATCCAGGTTCTAATTTAATGAAAATGTGATAGTCCCAGAGAATATTCTTATATGGAATTTCTTTCAGCGGTCTAATTTTAAACAGCTGGAACTCGTTGGTTAAGTTATAGCCTATTCCACTTTTTGAAAAGTGTGGTATGTAGGACTTTTTTTTCTACACAGAAGTGGAACTTTCTGGAAAGTCTGAACATATTGCCCTACTTGACCTTAGAGGCTAGCAGCTGCTTGGAGACACTGCTGGGCAGCTTGGGCCTTTTGTGCTCCACCTGCGTTCAGCTATTAGCGTTATACTGTGGTAAGCACTGATTCAAGGCCGAGGGACTGGCTGCCTTCCAGGACTCCATTGTTTATTATCCTTCCTTTTACTTAATGTTCTGTTTCTGAAATTGTTGATGTTGTTGAATGTGATCGAGAGCACAAGTGCAGCACTTCTTGCAGGTCCACGTTGTACTGAAGGTTTAAGAATTCACAGGCTAATAGGGGAGTAGAGGAAGAAGAAGGTTAAGGAGTATTCATCGCCTTGACTCCAAAATGTGGTGAGAGAACGCTGCAAAATGCAGAAGCTTAAAACAGTGCAGCAACTCCTTGACTGTTCCACCGTGGTTTGTTTTACATACCACAGCATCCTGTATGAAGATGGATTCCCATATATCAGAGATGAGAAACAGGACATGGCTCACCTTGGGCTTATCAGACCACATCTGACACATGAAACAACAGGAAGTCGTTGATAGCTGAGGTGAAACAGCAAGCAGTGACTGGTTTAGAAATGTCATAATACCAGACATTGACCTCACCCCCAACCTCATGTACTAGGTTCCAGAGTAAAAATAGAACAAGTATGTATCAAAAGCAAACACTTAAGTTTGGGATTTTCTCCTGCTCTCTTCTCTGGAACACGTCCTTTGTCTGATAGCACACAGTGTGTTCCAGCTCATCCAGTCAATCTGTCCAGGTGCACAACTAAACTTTCCTGCAGAGAAAGGGAACAATGGAGTACACTGTGGCCATGGTTTAATATAAAGAAGGTATTACATTAAAAAATTTCTTGGCATAGGTTAAAGTGCAAGTGAATTTTTTTCAGGTGTACTCTGTTATCGTTTACTTTAGGACTCTGACTTTTATGGTTTGTTTGTCTAGATAGAATCATGAGTCCTGAATCATTATTTATTCTTTCACGTCTTTTTTTTTTTTTTCTGAGACTGAGTCCCACTCTGTTGTCCAGGCTGGAGTGCAGTGGCATGATCTTGGCTCACTGAAACCTCTGCCTCCCAGGTTCAAGTGATTCTTCATGCCTCAGCCTCCTGAGTAGCTGGGACCACCACCTGTAGCACATATTTGTATTTTTAGTAGAGACGGGATTTCACCATGTTGACCAGGCTGGTCTCGAACTCCTGATTTCAGGTGATCCACTCACCTTGGCCTCCCAATGTGCTGGGATTACAGGCATGAGCCACCATGCCCGGCCTCAAGTCTTTATTAAATGCTGTTCACTGGGTCAAGCACTCAGGATTGTGAGAAACTTGGTAATCATAACTCCTAGATATGAATCTTGTAGAGTAGCTATTGTATACAGCCTTCACCTGCTCTCTAAAACAGGCTTTCTCAACTAGTTCCATAAGAGAATTAGTCTGTACAGAAATGGTTTGAGTGGCTGTTTTCTCAATTTTTCCAAAAATGATAGATCGTGGGTGCCACTTCACATGCATAGAAGATTGAGTTAATTCATTGCTTAGAATGGATGCCTTAGGCCATTAGGGCCAATTGATCCTAGGTGATAAGGTTTTTCCAAAAGGAATAAAAACTCCAGCTACAACCCTGGTCAAAACTAGTAGGAGGAGACAACATTAATTATCAGGAGATTCACAACACTGTTCCTCCACCTCAGACAATTGGCCTAGAAGAGAGAAAGGACAAATAAGTGTGTGCAGGTTCTTTAAAAAAATTAACCTCTAAGTGTTAAGCAAATTAGGGGAGTATTTCATGGGGGAAGATGCTGTTTGAAGGTGGGAGGTAATCAGGTAGCAAGGCATGCTGAATTCATCTGGGAAGGAAGAATATAAAGCATCTGAGAGTTACTGGGGATGAAAGAAAGATGAGGATCAGATATTATTAAGACTGCTGTGAATGCGTAATATACTAGAATCTGTCTAGATGTTTTTGAGAGATGCAAACAAATATTGGAATTCCCATTTTGCCTATATTTAAAGACAATATGTCTCTGGGCCTGGACCACATGGATTTTGGTTTTGGTAGGGTTATAATCCTATGAGCTCAGGTGAACCTGCTCACCAGCTTGCTGGGTGCCTGTGATGTGACACCAGCGTACTGGCCTTTATTCTTATAGGTTCCCTACTGCTTGTCTTTCGGACCCTCCATTTTGGATCATCTCTTTATCTCTTTTTCCTGTGCTCAGTCAATTATTTAAATGGCTCTGTTGTTCACATTTGTATTTTTTTCCTTTACCCTCTCTATTCTATTTCCTTCTGATAAACCACTCCTATACCCTAAACATACACGTATATAAGAAAGATACTTTGTTCATGCTTCCATCTGAAGGATCACTAAGAAAACTTCTGCCTAGTCTCGTATACTATTACTTTCGGGCATTCATGTTATGTAGGTTGATAATGAGGTCCATTCACTTACATTAAAATTTAAAAACAGTTCAGGCTGCATGTTTATATTTTAACACAGAATCCACTCTCATTCTATCTCTTTTCCTCTCCCTCCTGCCTATTACCAGCATTTCTACTCCTAGTTTAACTCCACAATTTATAGTGATTTGGGTTAGGAGCAAGAGACTTCTCATATAGGAGAATGAAAATATGCCTATATGGAGATGCTATATAGGAATGAAATGTTTGGTTTTTTCACTCAGCTACATCTTGTCTCCCTCAGTGTGTTGTGTCTGGGACCCCCAGTCCTGACTTGTTCTGTGAATCAAAGAGAAAAGTGTTTCAATTCTGCATTTTCCTTTTGACTCTTAAGTGAAAAAGGACTAAGAGCTTAATTTTTAAAAATACTCACCTCTGGATTTCACCCTAGGTCTTCTGCTTACATTTAGGGGATATTTTTGTAAGGGAAAATGTGGGAGAATAAGAAATATTGGGCCGGACGCGGTGGCTCACACCTGTAATCCCAGCACTTTTGGAGGTCAAGATAGGCAGATTACTTGAGGTCAGGAGTTCAAGATCAGCCTGGTCAACATGGTGAAACCCCGTCTCTATTAAAAATACAAAAATTAGCCAGGCATGGTGGCGGGCACCTATAATTTCAGCTACTTAGGAAGCTGAGGTAGGAGAATTGCTTGAACCTGGGAGGCAGAGGTTGCAGTAAGCTGAGATCACACCACTGCACTCTAGCCTGGGTGATGGGGCGAGACTCCATCTGAAAAAAAAAAAGGAGGAAGTAATACTGATCATTTCTAAATAAGTTCTCAAATATTTGTTAATTGTACAGTGGACCCAAGGCCTTGATGCAGGAGGAGAGAGTTGCTGTTCAGTATCAAGAAGAATTATTTTACTTTTAATCAAAAAATAATTTATAATAAATTATAAAGTTGATATTATGTTAAAATTATATTTTAATAATAAAATAAATTTGGGATAAAAGTCATTTTTATCAAAAAATTCTACTTTGTATTTATAGCTCATTAAAATAAATAAAACAAGGTCAGCTATTTATTTGAAGTAATCACTTTATTGTTATTCAAACTCTTGCAGATCCTTGCTTAGCTAAGCATCAAATGTAGCATGCTTAACATATTAGCTAGAAGAACTTTATGAAAGGAAATGTTTAATAAAGATGAATTTCTAACATCAAAGATATACTGATTTCTCTATTAGATTAAGACAAATTTTTGTTGTCCAGAATAAGTGAAAATACTACTACCCAGGTACTCCTGAGAGATTTTGTTATTTATGAATACATGTGTGTGTGTTTTAACTGAACATAAGAATAAATGCATTTGTTAGGAAAGTAAGCACTTTATCAAAAGGTATTTAAATTTATTCAAAAGTAGATCCTTGAACTTTGGTAATTTCTTTTTCTAGTTTTGCTCTTATCACCCAGGCTGGAGTGCAATGGTGTGATCTCAGCTCACTGCAACCTCTGCCTCCTAAGTTCAAGCCATTCTTCTTCCTTAGCCTCCCGAGTAGCTGGGATTACAGGCATGAATCACCACCCCCAGGAAGTAGAGACGGGGTTTCACCATGTTAGTCAGGCTGGTCTCAAACTCCTGACCTCAGGTGATCCACCCGCCTTGGCCTCCCAAAGTGCTGGGATTACAGGAGTGAGGCACCATGCCCAGCCAACTTTAGTAATTTCAATCAAATTTTTGTCATTTAAAAAGGGGTTGATTATTTAAGCTTGGTTAGATTCATTTGCTTCATCCAGATGTCCTAGTCTTTTTACTATTTCTTTCCTAATGGCACCCTCATCTGCAATGCCCGGAATTCTAAACCATCCTTTTCTTTTTCATCAGGAGTGGTCAGCAGTGAGTTGAACATATGTCTGTCTGAGGTACTCAGATTACACAGACTTCTGATGAAATTATACTTTGAGAATGCTCCTGTTGTATGCATGGTCACCAAATTCCAGGTTTCAGATTCAATTTACAGAAATCATAAAATGGAAAGAGCCTTACATTGGCTTGTCTGAACATAAAGAGACCAGTATGTAGTATACTTCTCACACCAAAAAGATGGGTGACTGTTGAAAGCCAGTTTCTCCAGCAAGGAGGTTTATTGGGTAATGTATTCAGAATAGAAATATAAATAAAGTGAGGTAGGATGGAGGAAGAAGTTGGACTACCATGAGGTCTCAACAAAAGCTTCAGCCAATCCCCCATGGGTACTCTCGAGTTGAAATGGCCCTGCAAGTTAGTTCCGACTTGGGAAAGGGGGACCATGTCTTTATATTCCTGCATCAACCACTTGTTGCATGTGTGTTGCCGCTGAGAAAGAGAAGCACATTTGGCAGGGTATGTCTCTTCAGTCAAGGGAAATCTTTGGACAGCATCTCAGTTTGCGGTGTCAGGAACTGGAGACATGAGTGCTTCAGTACTAAAGAATAATCTGGGTGATTCATCTTGGTCTACCCCTTAAGCTGCTCAGATTGACTTGGTTCATATAAATTCTGTGAATAGCTCCTTTGGGATTCTCGTTCAGTTCTCTGCTATTGCAACTGATCTTGAAGGTCCAACTGATACTCACCTATTCCTTCCTCTACTCATCATTCTAGATTCTTTTCATCTTTGGCTTGCAGCTCTTAGTCCAGGTTAACTGGTGGGATGACCAAGACTCTTGTTCTCAAGAGGCCTAAGCCGCAGGTTACCATGTTCTTTTTAGGAAATTGCTGATGCATTTTTTTCCATTTACCATCAGAATTGCATAATGATGGGGGGTGGGTGGTAGGAAAACCTCAACTGTATTAATGAATTGCTGAAGGCTTCATTGAAGACAACTGTGAAAGTTATAAAGTCCAGGGGGACTCATTCATAATGTGGCTGTCATAATTTTGTGAGTTTTATAAGCAGGAGCTCGACTTGGATCTCACAATGAATATTGGAGAAAAAACTCTCTTCATTGCTTCCATCAGGGGGAGGGAAAAAGAGATGAATTTGAAATAGACTAGATCTTTCTGTTTTTCTTAACAAGGCCTGTTCTCAGGAGAAACTATTTAGCCAGAGCCCAATCTGCTGAGATTTATCAGAGCCTAACTGACTGGGGTAAAAGGAAATACTCCAGCTCACTGCAGCCATCCTTCCCAAAAAGGAGCGGAAAAAACTGGGATGTACTAGTGAAGATTACTGAAAGACGCAGACCTAATCATAGAATTATAGAACACTTCTTCTCCCATCATGCCTTACTATAATCCTAAAACCTATTTACAGCAATTTCTTTTACTCAATACATAATGTCTGGCTATCAGTAAAAATTACAAGGCACACTAAAAGGCAAAAGTCACAACTTAAAAGATATCAAGCATCAGAACCAGACTCAGATATGGCAGAGATATTAGAATTATCAGACTAAAGACTAAAAAGAAACTGTGATTAATATACCAAGGGCTCCAATATATAAAGCAAAAAGCATGCAAGAACAGATGGGCAATGTGAGCACAGATATAGAAAGTCCAAGAAAGAACCAAAAGGAAATGCTAAAGATAAAAATGCTCTAATGGGCTGGGCAGCATGGTGGCTCACACCTGTAATCCTAGCACTTTGGGAGGCTGAGGTGGGCCTATCACCTGAGGTTGGGAGTTCGAGACCAGCCTGACCAACATGGAGAAACCCCATCTCTACTAAAAATACAAACTTTGCCAGGCATGGTCGTGCATGCCTGTAATCCTAGCTACTGGGGAGGCTGAGGCAGGAGAATTGCTTGAACCCAGGAGGCAGAGGTTTTGGTGAGCCGAGATCTTGCCATTGCACTCCAGCCTGGGCAATAAGAGCAAAAAAAAAAACCTCTTGCTCAAAAAAAAAAAAAAAAGTACTGAAAAAAAATTAAAGAAAAAAAAGATCTTTGATGAGCTCATTAGAAGACGGAATACAATTCATGAAAGAATATTTAAGCTTGAGGATATCTCAGTAGAAACCTCCAAAACTCAAGAGCAGAGAGAAAAAAGATTGAAAACAATACAATACAAAATGAAACAATAAAGAGTATCTAAGAACTGTAACTACAAAAGGTGTAACATACACTTAATAGAAATACCACAAGGAGAAGAAAGTGAGAAAGGAACAAAAGAATTGCAGAAGAAATGTTTGAAACAATAATGACTAAGAATTTTTTCAAAATTAATGTTGGATACCACAACACAGATTCAGGAATCTCAGAGAACTCCGAGAAGAATAAATGTCAAAAAAAAGAACCCACTTACACCCAAGCATATGTGAGGCAATATTCATCATATCTGCAAGGAGAAATACATGAATCCACCATTATAGTTTGAGATTTCAACACCCATCAATGAGAAATGGACAGATACATCAGGAAGAAAATCAACAAGAAGACAGTAGGACTCAACAACACCATCAAATAACAGGATATAATAGACATCTATAGACTAGTTCGTTCAACAACAACAGAAAACATTCTTCTCAAGCTCACATAAAGGTTCAACATGATAGGACATATCTGTGCCATAGAACACACCTCAACAAATTTAAAAAAGGTTTATACAATGTTTAATCTCAGACCACAATGGAATTAAACTAAAATTCAATAACAGAAAGGTAGCTGGCAAATTCCTAAATATGTGAAGATTAAATAACACACTTCTAAACAGCCTATGAATCAGGTTGAATGCAGTGGCTCACACCTGTAATTCCAGCACTTTGGGAAGCCAAGGCGAGTGATCACCTGAGGTCAGGAGTTTGAGACTAGCCTGGCCAAACTGGTGAAACCTTGTCTTTGCTAAAAATACAAAAATTAGTTGGGTGTGGTGGCAGGTGCCTGTAATCCCAGCTCCTTGGGAGTCTGAGGCAGGAGAATTGTTTGAACCCAGGAGGCAGAGATCACATGGGGCCAAGATCGAGCCACTGCGTTCCAGCCTGAACAGCAGAGCAAGACTCCATCTCAAAATAAATAAATAAATAGCCTATGAATCAAATAAGAAATCTCAGGAGAAATTTTAAAAATATGTTTTGAACTAAATAAAAATGAAAATACAACTTATCAAAATAAGTATTTTGGGAGGCTGAGGCAGGCAAATCACTTGAGCCCAGGAGTTTGAGATTGACCCTAACAACATGGTTAAACCCTGTCTCTACAAAAATACAAAAGAAATTAGACAAACATGGTGGTATGTGCCTGTAGTTCCAGCTACTCTGGGGGTTGAGGTTGCAGTGAGCTGTGATAGTGCTACTGCACTCTAGTCTGGGTGACAGAGGAAAAAAGAGAGAGAGAAAGAGAGAGACAGAGAGAGAGAGAGAGAAAGAGACAGAGAGAATGAGAAAGAGAAAAAAAGAAATAGAAAGAAAGAAAACAAGAAGGAAAGAAAGAAAGAGAAAGAAAGAAAAAAGAAAGAAAGAATCTAAGCTTTCAACTTAGAAATTAGAAAAAGAAGAAATTATCTCCAAAGTAAAAGAAAAATAAATAGCAAAAATTATAGCAGAAATCAATGAAATCAGAAACAATGTAACAGAATCAATAGAAATAAAAGCTGGCTATTTGAGAAGATAATAAAATTAAAAAGCCTCTAGTCTGGCAGAGTAAAAAAATAGGGAGAGAAACAAATTACTAATATCAAAAATGAAAGAGGGGACATCACTACAGATCCCATGTACATAAAAAAAAACAAAAACAAAACAAAACAAAACAAAAACGAATACTAGGAGCAACTCTATGCCCATAAATTTAATAACCCAGATAAAGTAGACTAATTCCTTGAAAGATAATCTGCCAAAACTCACACAAGAAGGAATAGACAATCTTAATAGTGCTACGATTGTGAAATAAATTGAATCAATAGTTAAAACCTTCCAAACCAGAAGCATTAGACTCAGATGAATTCACTAATGAATTCTAGCAAATATATGTATTTTTTAAATTGTACCAATTCTCTATATTCTCTTCCAAATGTTAGAGGCATAGGAAATACTTCTCAATATATTCTATGGGGCCAGCATTACCTTAATACCAAATCCATAAAAAGACATTATAATAAAAGAAAAATACAGATCAATACTTCTCACAAACATTGATACAGAAATCTTTGATAAAATATTGGCTAATGGAATCCAACAATGTATAAAAATAATTATATATCATGACCAAGTGTAATATATCCTAGATATGAATGACTGGTTTGATGTTCAAAAATCAATTAATGCTATTCATCACATCAACAGACTCAAGAAAAAAAAATCACATGATATATCAACAGATGTAGGAACAAATTCCAACATCCATTCATGGTAAAAACTTTCCATAAACTTGGGATAGAAGTAAACTTCCTCGACTTGATAAAACATATCTACCAAAACCTATAGTTAACAGAGTACATAATGGTGAGAAAGTAGAAATTTTCCTACTAAGATCTGGAACAAGACAAAGATACCACCTCTCACCACTCCTTTTCAAAACTAATCTGGAAGTCCTAACTAATGCAATAAGACAAGAAAATAAAACAAAAGGAATACTGATTGGGAAGAAAGAAATAAACTCTCTTTGTTCTCAGATAACATGATTATCTATGTAGAAAATCTTAAAGAATCAATAAAAAGGCTCCTGGAATTACTAAGTGATTATGGCAAGGTTGCAGGATATAAGGTTAACATACAAAAGTCATTCACTTTCTTCAGCAAAGAACAATTGCAATTTAGAATTAAAAACACAAAAACATTTACATTAGTACCCCTCAAAAGAAATACTTAGGTATAAATCTAATGAAATAGAGACAAGATCTATATGAGGAAAACTACAAAGCTCTGATGCATGACATCAAGGAAACCTAAATAAAAAATGGAAAGATATTCCATATTCATGAGTAGAAGAATCTAATGTTGTTAAGATGTCAGTTCTTCCTAGCTTGATCTGTAGATTCAGTTTAATCCCAATAAAAATACCACCAAATTACTTTGTGGATATTACTAATATTTTTCTTTTTTTTTGGTCTTCGAGACAGAGTCTCACTCTGTCACCCAGGCTGGAGTACAGTGGCATGATCTTGGCTCACTGTAGCCTCTGCCACCTGGGTTCAAGTGATTATCCTGCTTCGGCCTCCTGAGTAACTGGGATTACAGGCACCTGCTACCACTCCAGGCTAATTTCTGTATTTTTGATAGAGATGGGGTTTCACCATATTAGCCAGGCTGGTCCCAAAGTGCTGGGATTACAAGCATGAGTCACCTTGCCTGGCCATTGCCAATCTTATTAGAAAGTTTATACAGAGAGACAATAGACCCAGATGGACAACACAAAAGAGAAGAACAAAGTTAGAGAACTGGCTCTACCTGATTTCAAGACTTATAATAAAGTTACAGTAATTAAGGCAGTAATGTAGAAAAAAATGCTTTTTTTTCCAAATTTTTTTTCCAAAAAGTGATGTAGAAAAAATTAAGAAAATGCAGAAAAACTCTACAACTAAAAGTACTAGAACAATTGCACATCTACATGCAAAAAAGTAAATCTAGGCACAGACCTTATACCCTTTATAAAACTTAACTCAAAATTAATCACATAACTAAATGTAAAATGCAGAACTGTAAAACTTCTAGAAGATAGAAGAAAACATAGAAGAAAAATTGAGATGACTTTCTAGACATGATACCAAAGATACATCTATGAAAGAAAGAAAGAATTGATAAACAAAACTTCATTAAAATAAAGAATTTCTGCTCTGTCAAAGACACTCTCAAGAGAATGAAAGAAAGGCTTCAGATTGGGAGAAACTATTTGCAGAAGACATGTCTTATGAAGTACTGTTTTCCAAAATTTACAAAGAACCCTTAAAACTCAACAATAAGAAAACAACCACCTGATTAAAAAATTAAAAGACATCTTACCAAAGAAGACATATGGATGGCAAATAAGTATATAAAAAATGCTCCACATCATATTTCATCAGGTAAATACAAATTAAAACAACAGTGAGATTACACTTTACACCCATCAGAAGGCCAAAACAAAGAACACTGACAATACTAAATGCTGACTAGGATATGGACAAACAGGGAGTCTTAGTCATTTTTGGTAAATTCAAAATGATACAACTACTTTGGAATATAGTTTGGTATTTTCTTATAAAAGTAAACATACTCTTACCATTATGATCCAACAATTGGCCTCCTTAGTATTTTTCAAATTGAAGACTTATGTTCACACAAAGATCTACATACAGATATTTGTAGCAGCTTTATACATAATTGCCAAAGCTTGGAATCAAGGTTTGGTATGTCCTTCAGTAGGCAAATGGATAAACTGTGGTATACCTAGACAATGGTGTATTATTCAGTACTAACAAGAAATGAGTTACTAAGACATGAACAGTACTAGGGAAAACTGAAATGCCCATTGCTAAGTAAAAGAAGCTAATCTTAAAAGGCAGCATACTGTATGATTCCAGCCATACGGCATTGTGGAAAAGTCAAAACCTATATATAGACAATAAAAACATTGCTAGAATAATTGCCAAGGTTATCAGGCAGGGCGGGATGAATCGACAGAGCACAGAGGACTTTTAGGGCATTGAAACTACATTGATTATACTATAATGATAGATATATGTCATTACATGCTTGTCTAAACCCATAAAATGGACAACAATATAGAACCCTAATGTGAACTATGGATTTTGAGTATTAAAACCATATTCTCAATATGGTTTACATTGACATATGGTTGCATATGTTGACATAGTTTCATTATTTGCAACAAATATATCATTCTGATGGGTGATATTAATACTAGGGGATGCAATGTATATGTTGGGGGAGAAAGTATATGGAAAATCTCCATATTTTGCTCTCGATTTTGCTGTGAACATAAAACTGTTCTAAAAATAAAGTCTTGAAAAATTGCACATGTGAGTACTAAGAGATTGTCAGGTGGGTCAGTTCAGTGACAAACCTTTCCTGCATTCATTGTTTAAGAGCAGCCCTTGATGATCTAGTATCCAATACCCCTGAAAGAAGGGTTACCCCTTTCCTTGCCTGCTGGTCTCTCAAAACCTTGGGTTCAAGGTGAGCAGCGGGAAGCTGTAGCTTAAGATTTGATGGAACTCTTCCTACAAAGTCCATATTTATGAGAACAAGACGCACAAATTCCCCAAAAGAATTGCTGGGAGTGATAGTGAGCAGAGCTACTTCTACTGTGACTTTGAGGAATTTACGCAACTCTTTGGCATTTCACGTGCCACATCTCTATAAATTGAAGTCTTTAGTGTGGCTGATCAATCTCCAGCATTTGTTTCATTGCTAATAACCCATTATCCTAAGATCATTCATATTTCAAAAACTTTGAACACATATGTAGGTCAACATCTAGAGGATTGAAACTTTTACCGTTTAAGGTGCATATTCCTTTGGTAATTAAGACCATTTTGAGGACTTGTATAATTTCTGACCTCATCAAAATAATGAGACTAAGATAAAATAAGTGCCAATGACATTATTACTTTTATCTTTTCAAATATACCTTGACAGGCTAAACAGTTTACTGTCATTGGAATTATTATAATCTAGACTGAAATCTGACTTTCCACTTCATCATTGATATTAACATTTAGTGTCACTTTGCTAAAGTAGGTCACATTATCTCTTCAGGTATTAGTTTTCTCATTTATGAAACAAGACACCACAGCCAAACATCTTTCCCTTCCCTCCCAAATAAAAGATTGTAGACATGTATGATTCATGTCTGAACTATTCATTACTGTCAAAGATATTTTTTTCTTTTTTTAAATATAGTTTAAGATCTAGGGTACATGTGCACAACATGTAGGTTTGATACATAGGTATACATGTGCCATGGTGGTTTGCTGCACCCATCAACTCGTCATTTACATTAGGTATTTATCCTAATGCTATCCCTCCCCCAGCCCCCCAGCCCCAAACAGGCTCCTCTGTGTGATGTTTCCCGTCCTTTGTCTAAGTGATCTCATTGTTCAGTTCCTACCTATGAGTGAGAACATGCAATGTTTGGTTTTCTGTTCCTGTGTTAGTTTGCTGAGAATGATGGTTTCCAGCTTCATCCATGTACCTGCAAAGGATATGAGCTCATCCTTTTTATGGCTGCGTAGTGTTCCATGGTATAATGCGCCACACTTCTTAATCCAGTCTATCATTGATGGACATTTGGGTTGGTTCCAAGTTTTTGCTATTGTGAATAGTGCTGCAATAAACATATGTGTGTGTGTGTGTGTGTGTGTCTTTACAGTAGGATGACTTATAATCCTTTGGGTATATACCCAGTAATGGGATGGCTGGGTCCAATGGTATTTCTAATTCTAGATCCTTGAGGAATCGCCACACTCTCTTCCACAATAGTTCAAGTAATTTACACTCCCACCAGCAGTGCAAAAGCGTTCCTATTTCTCCACATTCTCTCCAGCATATGTTGTTTCCTGACTTTTAAATGATAGCCATTCTAACTGGCATGAGATGATATCTCATTGTGGTTTTGATTTGCATTTCTCTGATGACCAGTGATGATGAGCATTGTTTCATGTGTTCGTTGGCTGCATAAATGTCTTCTTTTGAGAAGTGTCTGTTCGTATCCTTTGCCCACTTTTTGATGGAGTTGTTTGTATTTTTCTTGTAAATTTGTTTGAGTTCTTTGTAGATTCTGAATATTAGCCCTTTGTCAGATGGGTAGGTGGCAAAAATTTTCTCCTATTCTGTAGGTTATTTTCTTAAGTGAGTTTGTAACTTAGAGTTTTAAAGTCCAATAAGTTACCATGAAGTACTATATCACTATGCATGCTTTTCAAATTGGGTAACAGAAACATGAGGTTTACAATAAAACAATATATTATTTAAAAACTCAAACTAGCATGAGAATAAAACTAGAAAATATGAAATGTCCTATTTGTTAAATAGTATGTATTAAATTCATAAATTGCAAATACCACAGGACTATGATTTATTCTTCCCCAGTAGAAAGGGCACCTGCCCTTTACTTAGAAGAATGCGGTGTGAATTCTTAATATTTCTAAGCATTATGTATCATATATAGAAATAAAACAAAGCTGATTATATTTAAGTACTCTTTTGGTGTTAATTCCTCTGAACTTTTGAAGTACAGCTTTCACTTTGAAGTTTACAATGTTCAAGTCACCAGTTACAAAGCACAAAGAAGGCTATTATACAACAACTGTGAGAAGACATTATTTCCTATATTGTATCACTAGCCTTGTTTTTAACTATGTCTGTCTTCCGTTAGCAGTGCCTAATATCCTTTTCAATTAGCAATTTGAATATGCTAATCTAAAATGGACTAATGTAAGTTTTACAATGTTAGATATGTATATATCAAATATATATATTCATATTCATTTACATACACACATATATTTTTCTTGTATTTGGTAATGCTTTCCTATCATTGCATGTGGCAGTGGAGGGAGCTTTGGCTGGGATTTAGAGGACCTTGGTTATAGTTCAGACTTTATTATCTATCAGCTATGTGACTGAGTACTTTTCTTAACACCTAGAATGCCCAAATATGCCCTTTATAAAGTAAGAAAGTTGATAGTGGTTCTTAATTGCTCTTTTGGTTATTGGCCCTTTTATGAGCCTGATGAAAGTATAAATTCTCTCTCTAGAAAAAAAAAATTAGGAATATATATTTACACAAATTTTGCATGCCTTTGAGGAGGGTTATAGACTTCCTGAAGTATACATGGATCAAAGAGTAAGAATAACTGGACAGAAAAATTTTTTGAACTTTGTATTTCTATATGATAGAATTTCCAAAATCATTTCAGAACCATGAATAGCTATTCAATTATTTGTGCTAACTCAGACCTTCCCTTTTAGTGTCTTTAGATAATTTCAGGTTTGTTTCCTCCTGACACCAAACCTCTGGCCTGGCTTCTTATACAACAATCTAGTTGCTGGAGCATAGTACATAGTGTGCCAAAAGAAAATCGTGTGTGAATCCAGCACGTTTCTTGATCGTTTGAGAAAATAGATCATTGGCCCAAGTTTACCAAGAAGCTAGAAAACTCAGCTTCATAGCACCTTCCACAAAATAGATCTGGGGATTTTATGTGTCTACACACTTGCTCTGATCCAACAGCATGTCACTGTTTCTAGAAATATCTATCCAAGACCACATAGTCTTTAAAGAGGTTAAAATATCAAATCCTGCATAGAGGAATTCCAGGGCATAGACCAGGTCATGACATTCTTTGAGTTTGGGGTCATGTCCTGTGAATCATAATTCAAAAGATCACTCAGAGTAATAAATTTGGCAGAAATAGGCAAAATAAAAATGGATCTGGAAAGTTTGCTGTATGAGTAATGGTCATAGGAACCAGGAATGTTTCATCAGAGGAAGAGAACTGTAGGTTGTCTTCAATATCCCATAAACATGATAAAGATGGTGCAGTCATATTACTCTGGGCCCTGAAAGTCAGAACTAAGCCAGTGGCTAGATTTAATTCAGTATGAGGAAGGATGTTCTAATAGTACATACTATGCATATATGAGACAGACTTCCTTGTAAAGGGGAGGAAGTCAACTGCAAGAGATGAAGCAGAGGTTGCATACATGACTGCTTTATACAGGGAAATTATAAAAGGGATACAGTTTATACATGGGAGTGAGCAGAGCAGTGGTTGGTGTGAGCGGCCTAGATAAAATCTAAAAGACATTTGTTTTGTCTATGAAAATCTATAACTCTAGATTTAGTTTTTGAAAAAGGGGGCATGGTTCTTGGGAAAGGTAGTTGCTGGAAAGAATATGGTCTTTTCTGAAGCTGTTAAGGGCACCAGGAAAGAGGTGTTCTGCCTGGTCACTGATCCCAGATTTTGTGTCAATCTGGCAGTTGAGGTTAAAGATAAGGCTGTCACTCACTGTGACTGTTAGTAGATCACATAGTAGAATACTTGCATTACAGAATAAAAGATGCTATTGTAAATATAGCTTGGTCAAATACTGACACTGTCTTGACTGGAAATAAACAGAAGTATGTCATACATAAAATGTATATTTCATTTAATCTTCACTACTAGGAAGTCAGTGATAACATCCTCATTTCCATTTCAAAGGTGGAAAAACAGAGGTGTTGACAAGGTAACATAGCAACTAGTAGTGGAGCTGGAACTTAAATTCAACAGGCTGAGTTTCTAGGTCATGCAGTTAATAATCGATTGTACCATACCACTTCCTCAAACAAATTTGTTCATGAAAGAGGTTCACCGTGTTATATACACTTTCTCAGGTTAAGGAATCGTATGGAATACAGACAACAATTTTCAGTATAAGATTATTTATGAGTCATTAAACAGTATTTACTGAGCACTATTGGAGATGAGGAACTAATCTAGATGCTGGGGATTCAACAATGAACAATGCTGACACAGAAATCTGTGTCCTGCTTATATTGTAGCTGGGCGATACAATAGAGAAAAGGAAGGACATTTTTGTGTAGTCTGTTAGAGAACAACAAATATTATGAAGAAAAAATGAAATGCAACGGGAAAAGGGGTAAGGAAATACTGGAGGAGCATCTTTAAATGGGGATGGTAGGAGGCGTCCCATGGAAAGGAGATCTTCGAGAGGTGGAGGTCCTTTGATCCCAGTGAATTAGAATTTTCCATCTGCTCCACATGGACATTCTTGGAGAATCTTGGAGAAACCCTTAAGAGCAGTACACATTGCTACCTTACCTTATAATACATATTTAATGGTTCCCAAAGTCATGGATTATATAAAACTTGAAAATAAAAATGAGAAATGCAATGCTCAGTCCTAGAATTATGTGTGGGTACGTGAGGCCAAGGTTCCCGGCTGTTTTCCAGCTAAACAGTGTGTGGGAAGGACAAGTGATCTTTTTCCGGACAGTCCAGTAGGAGGAAATGAACATTTCAGCCCAGCTCGTTGATGTCTTCCAGGAAAACACCAGTGATCTCTTGAACAAATAGCATGCCTTGTTCTGAAGTTTGTTGTGAAGTGTACCCACAAGGAAGATCTGACAGCATGTCTAGTGTTTTACTACCTACCTCCATTAGTCATTGTTGCTGCTAGGTCAAGCAATGTGGGTTTTGTGGGAAACCTCTAAAGCTTTGAAGGAGCCGGTGCTTCTTTGTTCTTTTTCTTTACATGTATGTGACTTTGGGCCAGAAAATTTATTTCTGTCTCTTAAATATCTTTTTATTCCTTATCTGTTGAACAAAAGATGCAGGAACCATTGGACAGTAAGATCTCTTACCTAAATTGGTAAACTCTGAACTTGAGGGTAGGAATTATGGCTTATTCATATTTGTATCTAACTCAGAAACTGTAACCATGACTTGCATCTTGTAGTTGTGCAATACATGTCTGTTACAAGTTGAATAAATGTGATTCTTCTGTGTGGCTACTTTAGGAATAATGGATCCACAAAAAGGATACCATGGAAAGTATTCTCATATGTGCACAGTATGCATCCTTAGCCCAAGAAAGTATAAACCCATCAACTACAACTTTTATTTTAAAATAGGCAAAAAAATCTAATATGCCAGATCATCTTTCACTTAATTTGAGAGTAGAATAAAAATAAGCAACCAAATAGCAAGCAATAAAGGTTACTTCTATTACTGTTTTGATTCTTAGTATTCATTTTTACTTCAGAGAAAAAATTTTCCTTTACATAATAGGCATAAATATTAGCAGAAAATTATATTTAGGGAGGAAGTTAACAACTGCAAACCCAAACCACAAAATGTTTGATGGGCTTTATAAATAAATCATTTTTTCACCTCTCTTAGTAAGCCATTTGCTTCCCTATTTTGCAGTTTTTCTTTTCTTAATGTGCAAAAGTTAGTAAATGTTGGAAACAAAAACGTGAAGTCTCACTTATGTTTTGCTTTTTAAAACGGGAAAATGAGAATGGAAATTAAATTAAAAAGCAGTGGATCACCGTTTTGTCTGCCCTGGTTCCTCTGAAACTTCCTGTAATTTTTTTTTTTTTTCCCCCAAGTACTAAGTGAAGAGTTATGTCAGACACTCTGGAGAAAAATGTTACTACGACACTGAAATACTCAGGCAACAATTATCTGGTTGTATTTGTCATTTTAAGTAGAATCTGGCAGTAATTCATCTATATCTGCAACAAAAATGTGCATGTTTTGGGAAGAAGTGAGCTTTAAAAAAAAAAATCGTATTTCCTTTTATCTCTGAAAGACTGAATGTTTTCAGCACTACAGCTAATAAAATTAGTTTGTGGCATTTCTCCACTTATAGAAATAGCCACTCTTACCTACTCTGACCAATCCTAAATATCTTTTCTGTGTCTGTTTATCTCCAGCATTAGGGTTAAAGTAGGAATGTAGTAGACAAAAGTAATTTTATTTGATTTACTGCAAAATGAAGTCTCAGATGAAAAAAGTCTAAAAACAACAAGAACAAAGAAATCTATGCTCAATAGTTTCAATTGTCCTTGGGAAAAAGTCAATTATCTACATATATTACATAACCTTTTTATGGTCTGGCCCTGCTGACCTGTCAAGCTTGCTCCTTGATCTTCAATGACATTGAAGTGTTGACAGTTCTCTGAAACTCTTCCACCTTGCGTGACTCCTCCCTCTTTTTTACCTGATCAATTCGCATGCATTTTTCAGGCCTTAATGAGATGTCACAATCTCTGAACAACCTCCCCTGATTCCCCAAGCCTGGGGTAAACTTCGTGTACCACCAAAGCATCCTGTAACCTCTGTCATATCATATTAGAGTTATTCATAAGTTCTATGGCGGCAGAGGGTGTATCGTCTGCACTTCACCTAGCCACATTTAGCCCAGTACTTAGGATTCAGTAAGGCCAAAGCAAACACACATTGAATAAAGAACAAAAACTGGAAGTGCAAACAACTCTAGTCACTGAATTGATAAACAGTGTCTCTTGCTGTACTATAAGCTCCATTAGTGCAGGAACCGTGTCTGTTTTTTCTGTTTTTCTCACTATTTTATCCTCTGTGTTTCTCACAGTGCTTTACACATGGGGGCTACTCAGTAAAGAGGGGTTTAATGAGTGAATTAATTGACCATAGTTATATCAGTGTTTTTAGGATAAGTACTAGGACATAGTACTTATCCTAAAGTACTAAAGTACTTAGTACTTTAGGATAGTACTAAGACATAATAGTTATTTAAAATTTAATCCAAGTCACCTTGAGTCCGTTTTGAGATGAGTGCCCAGGTGTGACAGGCTGGTTATTTTGCTATAAACTTTCTTTTACATTTGATTTGTTACATGACTTCAGTTAGATCGGATTTTCTCAAGCTTGGGACTGATGACATATGGACTGGACAATGTTTTGGGGTACATATGTATTTATGTATGTTTGGGGGGTATAGGCTGTTGAGCAGCATCCCTCGCTTCTACTAATTAGATACCAATAGCACGTCCTTCATACCCAGCTGTGACAAGTGGAAGTATCTCCAGACTTTATATGTATTTGAGAACCACAGAGGATGAATGTCTGTGCAGAGGGATTTGTTGAGCAATTCATATTTTTGTCAAGAGATAGCTTATTAGGTTAAGGATGGCAATTTTTAAGAGAAAAAAATATCTGTACAGCCTTATATGGTCAATATACCTGACAGCAATAACTTAAGCAAACCATGAGAATGACCCTGTATGACAGATGCACCTGAATGAGTGTTTAGTGTTCTGAGCTAAGGAATATGTGAGTAGCCAAGTTGGAGATTAATTCTTTACCAATTAGAAACGTCTGAGCCCCTCTCCCCAGCCCCAGCCCATCCAGTGGAATGAGAGCCATGCAGAGGATTGAGGCTGTTTTTTTTTTTTTTTTTTTTTTTTGAGTTTAATGAATGTTGCCAGGTGGAGGTTGTTGGGGGAGAGTGCTCAGTGAAGGTGCTGTATAAACTGCATGCTTTCTTCAAGTGGTCGCAGTTCTCCTGTCCAGCGCACTGCCACTGGACTGCCGCTGTATGTAAGTTTCAGGCTAGTAAAACCCCTGTGTCTCCTTTGTTGTTTCTGAGTCTCTTTTTTGGCCTCTTGAACCTGGTGCCATCCCTACTGAAGTTAATAGGGATCTGGCATAATAAGGTCTGGGCTGTCTATAAAAAGGAGAGCGTGTGCTATGATTGTGTAGTTGAGCCCAAAAGCAGAGTCAGGGGATAGGTGGGGGTGGGATTCTGCAGCCTGAGCCACCCGCAGGTCACGTGCCCACAAATGCCAAGGCCTTTATCTGGAGGAAGGGCATCCTTTCTTCAATGTCTCTTTCCCAGTGGAGGTATCTGTTCTATTTCATCCCTTGAACACTGGCAGTGGCCTTGGTTAGAATTATTGTACTTTCTTATCATTTTGCCAAGTTTTTGTTGTTGTACCTTTATGATTACTAATGGTGAAACCTGGTTCCACTCTTCCCCGGCCTCATTTCAAAGGAAACTTTATGACGTGGTATTTTCGATAGAATTAAATACATCTCTGACTAGCCAAATAAGAATAGAGATAAGTATACTTGGCTATGTGCTCTGTATCAGCTTGAGTCCCTTGGTCATAGATATGTAAGTTACATGATGTATTTTGAATAAGACTCAGATTTTTTAAATCTAAGCTAACCTCTTTTTATTGAATTAAGTTTATAGGTCAGGAATTATAAATTAAGTTTATAGGTCTTGATTGGCTTTCTGCGATGCAATCTTCTTAGCTTCTGACAGGACTTAGAGAATACAACTATGAAAACCCCTACCATTTGCTTTTGAAAAAAATATTCAGGTTCATTTGCTTTTGAGAAAGACTTGAGAACTATTTAGACCTTTACAGCATGAACACAAAGCTGAAAATAACACAAGGGAGGAAATCCTCATGAGGTTTCTGGTACTTCCTGCCATGGTCAGGCCATAAATAACATGAAGGAATCATGCCTTTGGTATTTGAGCACTTCCATGTTCAGTGGTAAAGACAACTGGAAGTGCAGAGGTGTGAGAAAAATGTAGAATTTCCATAATGAGCATGATCTGGAATTATGGCTTGGGATTTGTGTAAACTCTGGACTTTGCCATTAAGACCCAAATTTTGGTTCCACTGAGAACTTCTCCAGTTTTTGCTAGTTGCTCTGTCATGTTAATCGATGGAAATATAAATCATTTAATTGAAGCTTGTAATGCATGTACACAGGCTGAAAGTTTCTCTGAAGTCTGTCTATCTCAAAAATATATGCCAGTACTGACCATTTATAAGAATATTTAAAAAGTACTATTGATGTAACAAAAGGACGGTATTGATCTAGCAAAAGGATGTTATCGGTAGTTATTCCAAAAAAATACTCAGCTAGATGCACCTACATATACCTAACAAAGCAATACCAAATGCCAGTGCTATTGCAGGTCTAAGAAAAATAACAAGGAAATAATTGTTCAGATTTATTCATTGATTTATCTAACATAAGTTTAAGTTGACTCATTTCTGGCTATGATAATATTTTAACATTAGTCCCAGTTCCTGAGCCTAGGAAAGAATAGCAGCTCTTTGTGCCTTAATGAGTATCATGCCTAGAGCTGACTACTAATGCAAATCTATTATTAGAGGTTGAAGTGAGCCAATTGATATGATCTTAGTGATCAAAAAATAGTTGTGAATTAGTGTCAAAAAATGTGTGTGTATGACTTTAATATTTATGTCTGAACTTGTATCCAAGGCATTAACAGAAAGCTGTGAAAGATAACTGATACAGTCAATCTCTTTCCCTTCAAGCCCCCATCGTTTTCCTTACCAGATACTCTTCTTTCTCCTGAGTTTCTATCCTGTGAAAAGTCCTATTTAAGGGTACCCATTATAATTCTGCCCAAAGGATTGGCAGATAAGGCCTTATGCCCCTAATATTAGAGACACTGGACTCTAGGAAGCCTTTTCATAGAAGGCAAAGTGGTGAGTTTGGTGTTGTGAACCAGCAAATGACGAGTCAGGAGGTCAGCCTGGACCCCTATAAATCAGATGGCAGAGGCCATCTCATGAGATGTGCCTTGCCCCTTGGAACTCTTTTTAAGTCAAATAACTAAATATTTGCATGTCTTCCCAGTTACTTTTGTTAATTTTTAGATTTTTACAAAAGGAAAATCAACCAAAACAATATTAAAAATAACCACTGGCCTACTGGCCTACAAAAGTGATAATTGGTGGTATTTATATGGGAAAAAGAGACTCTACCCTTTATTCCTAACAGAAAGAAATTAATTTGCAAGCTCTATTCAAAAGCAAATACCTATTAAGGAGAGAAAAGCAAGAAGGTATCATGTCACATGGCACATATTTTGCTTAGTTATGATATGCTTTTTTCTTTCTGTATCTGTCTAATTTTAGTGAAGGAAACAATTTGGTGGTAGCTTGCTTTGAAATATGTCCTATAGCTTTTTGTTGTCTTCCAACTCCCCTTTTCTTCACTTAGTTTCACTCAGCATTTTATTATCACTTAAACTGTCTTCTGGTCAACTATTCATCATTATTAACCTTGCTTTTCCAGAGTGACATTGTCCAGTATGATGCAGCAGGGACCTCTGTGAATGCGTTGAATTACAGTTTCCAAAGCCTTTCTACATAGAGTATTAACCTATAATTACATGAGATCAACCGATTAAGATGGAAACAGACTTCAGATGTTCAAAATTATCATTGGTGTAGTCTTTTGATGATCAGTAGTTGAAAAAAAAACCCGAACCTCAGCCAATTGCAAATGTCAAGTAATAATTGTGGCAGAATACAAGCACCTGAATTCTGAGCACAAAGGAATAAGTGTGTTGCCGATAGCATTATAAATGGCCATTCACTTCCTTACCTGTCGACCGTGTAGCATATAATCACAGTGTATGCTCCAGTTCTGAAGCAATCGCGAGTTACCTGAAAAGTGTAGCTTTCTGACATTTATCAAGATAAAGGAATAACAAGCAATAATGAACATGAAAATATAAATTACATTTACTTTTAAGAATACTGTAGATTTTTGTATGTGATTAAATTAACATACTCAGAAGTATTTTTTTAAAACTCCCTTCCCCAGTATGTATTCTTTAATGTGTTTGCAAAATATAACACATGGTAATAATGTTAGAAGTTTGGCCACTTTAGCCCCTTACTTCACAGTCTGTCTCAGGCAGTTTGTGGAATGCCTTCTTTCACAGTTCCTCCATGACTTTCTCCTTGAGGGACCCAGTCATACATAGGGCAAAGGTGGGGAAGGAGGTTCCTTCTACCTTTAATTATTTGCCACATTGATTAACTTTGGTGCCACAAATCCCTGTCATTAGGTAATCAGGAACAAGATACAATGATAATTTTAGAATAAAATACATTAATTCCATTTGAGTCACTTCTTTGGGTTAAGGTTATAAGAAGGCATTGTTAAAACACACATGTCTTACTCAGGCTGGATAAGTCATTGACACATTTTAATCCATTATAAACATGGTTTGGGTGTTTTTCTGATTGTTATCATGAAAAACAGAAAAAAGGAACTAGAGAGACTTGAATAAAATTCAGTACATTTTGTTACAAGATGAGAAGTAGTAGGAAGAATGGAAAAGCTGCATGGTGAAGTGAGATCCTTTGTGGGTTGTCTGATAGAAAACTGGGGGCCCTGAACATCGAAAGGGTTCACACTGAGTTGTTGGGAGAGGGCAGTGGCATACTGAAGTCAGCTTACGACTGTGGTGTTTTTTGTAGAGCTGGCAGAGAAAGACAGGAAACTATTTTTACTCAACTAGCCAGGTTTAGCTGTGTTAATGGAAGAACTCTGTTTTTACTGTAATAATTAACAACAAAAATGACTTATATTATCTAACCTCTTAAAATTCATAAGATAGACTCAAAGTACAGTGTGTCTATATTTTGATATAGAGCCTTTAAAAATGTAATTCTGGTTAAATGAAGTCATGAAGATGGCAATTGATATCATAGGATTAGAAGAAGACACCAGAGAAGTGAATGTAGCCATGACTGTGGAAGGTATTATAACACCCCATATTGGAGAATAAAATGAGGAATAGAGCAAGTTTAACAGTCCAAGTTTTATTAGCTAGGGGGAAAACACTGGCTTCTTATTTTTAAGTGTTCTTATTTATTAAATTTTAAATTATTGTCAAGTAAAGCAAGTAGGAAAAAAGGAAAAGTACAGAATCCCACTATGGAGAGGAAACTACTATTAATATATTAGTTGCATCTTTCTAGTTCTTTGAAAAATATTTTTAATATTAAGTTTGTATTTGGTATACATTTTTGGCCATGAATTTTGATCTATTATTATAACTTCTTTTTCCCATTTAACAACAATTTTTTTGTGTGTATAAGAAGTTTTTTTTGTTTTGTTTTTTGTTTTGTTTTAAATCTCTTGCTAGTCACACCATTCGTGAGAGATGAATCCAAGTTATGGGATGGCTGAATACATGGCACCCAACCTGGAGAGATGCGATTGGTAGCAGTTTACTGGTATCCTAAACTCAGAGCCCAGGGCAGGAGGACACTGTGCCATGCAGGGCCACAGGAAGGTTACAATCAAGAACAGTATAAGTAATAGGAACTGTGGGAGATGGACTTTGTAGTATTAAGAGGGTAGGTGTCCTCTGGTTCCCACAGGAGGATTTCATTGGCTTGCTTGTTTGAATAATTTTCTGTGGCTGTAGGAAACTGAAAAGTTACTCAGGGCTAAGCAGAAATAACACCCAGCCTCCTCCCATCTTGATAAAGAGATTTGATAAAGATAAAGAGATAGATAAAGAGGCTTGGATCTGGAACCTTACCACTGGAGGCAGAGTAGGGAGGGTGACTTGTGGTTATGACATTTGAAGCCTTCCTGATTTCACCAGACATCAAGGTAGATATAATATTGGACCTTAATTTTAGACTTTACACCATATTTTTCTGAAGATGTAATCTGTCAATAAATTGAATTTTTGCAGGCATTGATAACATGATGTTACAATTCTTATCTTTGTGTACAAAAATTTATATTGTTTTAATATTAATTAATATCTTCATATTTAATATTAGGGCCTCAAGAGAAAAATATTGTCAAAAGAAATGAATTGTTTTATCTCTTGATACATATTTTCAAATGACATTGGAACAAAATTTCTGACTTTTAAGTTTAAACCTTGTTACTATCCTATATTGCTTCTGTCAATGATTGTGACAATGAAATAATCTTAAACTACTTTTTCATTAAATCACTGTCCAAAAAGTTTATGTGACAGCTTACTTTGTGATTATATTGGAATATAAGTGCTTTGATTCACCAGATTGGGGTTGGTAGAGTGAAAATTAAGGCCAAATTTTACTCAGCAAGAATGACATTTTAGTGAAGCACTAGTACAAATTCTTGAGAGAAAATAAATCAGAATTTTCAGTCAAATCTCAACATAAATACATGCCAAACCTCTTTTAAAATAAATTATTGTTTATCTGAAACTGATCTCTTCTTAAATATTAATAACTAAGAGTTTTAATTTTTATTTATGTTTCCTTGGAATTATACATATTGAATTTCAAAAGGGAAGGAAAATATGTTCTTAAACTCCAAAATATGAATAGCTATATTATATATTTAATACATACTTGAATGTTACTTAAATTATTGAATATCATATATGCAAAATACAATTTAAGGCTTAGCTTTGCCTATGGTAATAAAAACATCAAAAAGCTTTAAAATCATCAGCAAAGTCATGTTAGCTCAGTAGAAATAAAGATTGAAAAAATATACAATGGCATTTTTGTAATGAAAAAGTTAAGTTAAATTCTTGTGATTATACAAAAATATTTGCTTTTATTTAGGTTAAATTATTTAAATATATAGAGTCTATGAGAAAAGGAAGTACATACATTAAAAATAGTACTTAGTCTACTCCCAGTGGAACTGAGTTATTTACATGATTATATTTCAATAATAATAATCACATTAACATAATGTTTCCCATTCATTTTATTAATCCTAAGTTAAACCTAACTGATACTGATGAACACAGTACATTTAGTAAAAAGACGGAATTTAAGAATATTTTAAATTTAAAGCAACTTGGTTACTTTTAAATAAAATGACTCTTCAGATATGATTGGGCTTTTAGTAACTTTAATTCTTGAGACAAAACTTTTGAAAAATACAAATAAATAAGTTAAATGTAGCAACACATTTAAAAGTTACAGACTTCATATTTTATTCCCAGGGATGAAACTTCAGGCTCTTAGACCACATTCTACTGATTCAGAATTGAATGTTAAAGGAAAAATAACAACTTAATATAATGGGTTGTCCAATAAATAATAGCGTAGAACAACACATTAGAAGATCTGTTATCTTAAAGTATGGGAATTGTTTTTCTCTGGGATTGTTTATGTTTGAATGTGGAGATCTTAAATCTGGGGTCTCTATCAGTAGAGGGAAACAGTTTTACACCCTTTTGGCATTCTTTATGGTTAAAGTATAAAACTTGATCCTCCATATTATGTACTTGCATTGTCAGAAAATACTTTTGAATTATTTTAAAAATATACTGTACAACTTGTAAATAAGACCTGTGAACATGCTACAAATGATTTTATTAAATGTCTATCATATTAAAGATCCATCCACTTTTATAATGGTACTTTTTACTTATCTGAAAAATTCACATATACTAAACAGTTTATTCCCTCATGATGTTTGAAAAATGGCTTTTGCCCCTATATTATGCATATGATACATATAGATATAATATGGGTTTCAATATAATTATGTAATACATAAAATAATTTATAATAAGTGTAATAAATATGAAAGGCTTGTTATGGCATTTATTCCAAGTTTTATATTCAGTGAGACACATTAATATGTCCCCTCAAACTTCATATGTTGAAGCCCTGGCTGCCAGTGTGTCTATATTTTGATATAGAGCCTTTAAAAATGTAATTCTGGTTAAATGAAGTCATGAAGATGACAACTGATATCACAGGATTAGAAGAAGACACCAGAGAGCTCCTTCTCCCTCCCCGTCACGTGAGCACACACCAAGAATGCGGACATCTGTAAGCCAGGAAGGGCCCTCCTCAGAACCCGACCCTTCTCGCACTTGGATCTTGGACTTGCAGCCTCCAAAACTATAAGAAAATACATTTTTATAGTTTGAACTGCTCAGTCTATGGTATTTTATGATGGAAGCACAAACTGACTAAGATAATGCACATTAATTAGAAGTATTATAGGGTTTTTTTTTTTTTTTTCTTTTCAGAGATGAAGTCTTGCTCTGTTGCCCAGGCTGGAGTGCAGTGGTACCATCTTGGCTTACTGCAAACTCCACCTCCCGGGTTCAAGTGATTCTCCTGCCTCAGCCTCCCAAGTAGCTGGGATTACAGGCATGCACCACCATGCCCGGCTAATTTTTTGTATTCTTAGTAAAGATGGGGTTTCACCATGTTGATCAGGCTGGTCTCAAACTCTTGACCTCGTGAGCCACCTGCCTTGGCCTCCCCAAGTGCTAGGATTACAGGCATGAGCCACCACGCCCCACCCAAATTGTAGGTTTTTAATTCAGTGGTGTTCAGATTAATTGGGTCATTCTTTTAATCATTATAAATGATACACATAAGTTTTCATAGTCTTTTTTTCAACATGATTTGTCCTGTTAATGTCTTTCTGAGGCTTTAGGATAAAGTGTCACTCTTAGGAAAGTTACAGTTTATAGAAATTTGTTTATTTGTTGAACTCATACCACTGGCTAAGTCATAGCTATCGGGCAGTGATTGTTATAGAATATATCTGAAAATATTCTTTCTCAGACTCTTTAAAGCTTGCCTAACTTAAACACAGCTGAATGGTCCCATAACAAGTTTTATAATTCCATCATTATTATTATAGCCACAGTAACAGGTTCCCATACATATAAAACCAAGGAGTTAGCTATAGGCTGCTGTCTAGCCCATTTGTTAATGATACGATTGAAGATATAAATGCCAGAGTGCAAAAACCACAGGATGTATGCAGCCACAGTGATGGGCCTTGTCTACTTGCTTTCCTGGAGTGAACACTTCTCAATTTTGAGCAGAATCTTGAGACGTTCCTCTACTGCCTCTTTTGTAGTAAAACTGAGGTTTCCAAAATGGGTCTCTTTGATGAGGCAACATGACGTACTGAGAGCCCTGTGGGCCAAAATGTTCTTCTTTATGTTACACTGCTAACAAGGTCTGTGTCCTTGGGTGAGGTGTACAGACTGTTTAGGCCTTAGTACCCTTATTCATAAGTAAACATATTGAATTTGATCAGTTATTTTCAAGCGAGTCTCCATGGGGATGGAGAGGATAGGGGTGGGCTTACTATGTGAGACTGTTGTCTCTCATTCATTCTTCAAGCTTGGAGACACTGTTTTTATCCCTTATTGTGTCTTTAGCAGAAAGGACTCTCTTATTTTGTTTAAGTTTTTCTCTGACTGGACTTGATGATATTGAATGTATTTTTTTTTATTTGTAAGCAATTATAAGGTTTTATATTATGATCACAGCTTAACTGATTAGATGCCAACCTTCTCATCAATATTTATTTTAGCTGAAATATCATTGTCCAAACTAAAATAAATTATTGCATACTCTTTAGAGATTCTATTGTGTATCCAGCTCTGTGCTTTATTACTTAGTATTTGGGACTAAAATAAAATAGTGGCATTTTCACTACATTCAACTATGCTGATGTTATGATTTCCCAACTGAAATTTTTTCTTTGACATCTTGGAATTTCCTGTTCAGAGATCTTTTACTGCTCCTCTCTACTATCCACAATTCTGCCACCGCAAAGACATCGAGAATATATTTAGTATTATGTACGTTAGGAGCCATACATTTTATAAAACTTCTGGGGACAACAAGTAAGCCTGGGTAGATTAATTCATCTCTGGTTCTTAAAAGTTATATTTTATAACTATTATCCAAAATTTCCCAAGAACAACTTAAATTGAACACTAGTGAAGATATATAACCCTGAAGAATTTAGAGAACATTGCCAGAACTAGGACCTAACTATTTGAGTGGCTCTCAGCTATCCAAAGGCATTACCTTAAAGATAGTCTGCTTTTAGCCTGTGTATATAGCATACATGATTCAGTTCTCTAAAGGAAGAGAAAAAGATCAAAACAAAAAGGGCACAATTCAAAACGTATTTAAGTTATTAATAGAATAGTTTAAACAGATTATTTAAAAACAGTTACCTGAAAGGTTAACCTCTCACTAACTTTATGAGAAAGAGAATTGAAGATGTGACTTTACAAGCCATGGTGGAAACTGAATTTTGCAGAAACAACAGTGGATACAGATACAGATAATTGTGATCTGAGGAAGGTTGCAAACTACATTAAGAAGCTGAGAAAACAGGAAAAGATGGCTAAATTAGAAACAAGATTAATGGACCAAATAGTATTAGGCAGGCTGATGATGTTGCTTTCTTTAAAATGGTGAATATGAGCTCATTGGTATCTAAATGTCAGTCACTCTGGCACCTCACAAATTTATACCTGGCATCTCCTTGGTGAATGGGTGGGTTGGCAAAAAGAGGAAGGCACCAGGATTAAGTTAAACTGCCCCCAGGAGACTCTCCTGTATATATGAAAAAGAGGCCATGTGTTACCTGTTACCGGGATTTTCTAGCCGTCATCAGGCTAGAATTGTAGGAAAAACGAGAAATGAAAAGAAGCAGAGCTGCTGCATAAAATGCGGCCAGGGTTGTGATATTAGGAGACATCCAAGAGGGACACAGTGGATCATGGCTTCCAGCTTATTCCAAAATCAATAACAGAGAAAGCAAAGTGTTTAGAATAGGGACTTACAGATTTAAAAAGGTAAAAGGAAGCCAGTAGAGGTTAGAGGAGTAAAGGATGATGCGAACCAGCACTGAGAAAGGAGATGAAGGAAGGTAAAACAAAAAAAGAACCTGCAAATCTTCTTCAAGAACATTTTGCCTCATCAAGCAGTCCTAGATTTGTATCTTTTAATATTTTCTGTCTAGTTATCTTTATCAAGTTTACTTTAATACAGCCTTTCTGCTAGTTATTACATCCACCTCGGTGAATTAGGGCTGAGAAGTGTTCCACACGAAATATTCATCGGGTTTCTAGCTTTAATCTTTAAAGTAAAAGCAGAAGTAAAAATCTGGAATAAAGAGAGTTTTAGCGTCCATTTTACGTCTGTGAGAGCCTGGTGAAGGAGAAAGGGAGAGGAAGCTAACAGGGAGGAGCGGCATGGAAAGATCTTGAAGCAAAGACCACTTTTAAAGGGCAAGCCTGAGGAAAAGGGGGGGCGGGGGAAGTGAAAGAGACAAAAGAATCTGAAGAATTGAAAACTGTTAGGATGAAGCCAAGCTGTGACTTCAGAGATCCAGTGTGGGAAATTGCTGTTAAAGGAAATGGCGAGTTTCAAAGACTTTTGTCTGAGTTGGGGAGAGTAGCCCCTTGACTTCATTCCCCAGGCAGCATGGCAGTTATGAGAACCTGGCAAAGAAGGCCTCAAGAAAGGCAGGATTCACTTGAATTAGCAGGATAATTACAGTAGAGAAGATGCCTCCATGGTGTATCTGCTCTGTACCATGCACTCCACATAAGTTACTTAGTTTACTTCTCACAAACAGGCATCATTGACCCCATTTTACAAACAGGGAAACCAAGACTCAAAGAGTGAAGGGACTTGTCCAGGGTAATAATGTCAAGCAGAAAAACTGAGATACATCTCTCTTTAGAGCCCAGGCCGCTGCTCACCACCTAACCTCCCAGTGGAATCTTCCACTATTGGACACGTAAAGCAATTGGCAGGGACCCCCCTTCCCCTCACACCACTCCCCTGCTGCCAGTTTTGAATTAGAAGCAAGTAAGTGCTCCAGAAAAAGGCACTCTAAGTGGGTTACATAAAATGCAATAAGGAAGCTACAGCCTAGTGTCTATCTGTTCAAGAAGAAAGAAAATGCCAAGGCAAAAGTGAACATTTTTCTGAGGTCATTTAAGCTTTGACACAATGGGCTACTCTAAACAGTAGTTCTCAGCATTTTCAACCTTGGCTTCACATTGGAAACCCTGGGGAGCTTTAAAAAAAAATCCTCATGCCTGGGTTCTACCCTAGAGATTCTGAATTTACTGGTCTGAGAATGTTTTCCTTTGGAAGTTTTCACTGGAACTCCCCCAGGTGGTTATAATATGTGGCAAATTCAAGAACCATTGCTCCACAAGTTGAATCTAATAACGAGGCATGTCCACTCCAGACTCCAAACAAATGACATTCATCTTTGCATCCCCCTGTTAGTCTAGTGTCTTATGTACAATAGATGCTTAATTATGCTGTGAATAATAGATGCTTGATAAATGTTTGTAGAATTAACTTGATGAACAGCAGAAGACTCGTGTATGTATAGCTCTGGTCTTTTGTTATGTGGGTATCCCCTTAGTACCTTCGAATCTTCAATATTCACAGGTAAGTTTTATGTGTTTTTCTAGTACAAATAAGCCTCAGCAGAGCTGGGTAGCTGTAACTTTCTGAATCAAGGGACATTTGTGTTCTTTCATCTGTTGCTAGTGTACTCCTTTTGTGTACAACCCTGATGCTAAAAACTCTATGGGATTCCCCGAGACTCTTCTCTTCTCCCCTGCAGAAAGCACCACACCTCAGTCAAATATTGATTCCTTCAGGGAAGCTGACCTCTGGTGGCCAGATAGGCAGCACAGTGTGGTGTTAAGAGCATGGACCTGAAATCAAGACATCTTGAATTCAAACTTAAGCTCTGTTGTTTATTGCATACCTGTGTGCCTCAATTTCCTAATTTGTACCATAACTTGAGAGGGGAATCATACCTACTTCACAGCAATGTGGTGAAGTTCAAATGAATTTGTGTATGTGAAGAACCTGGTACCTGGTTAGTGCCATAAAATTGTTTACTACTATTACAGGGAGAATGCTTTTATTAACATGAATTTCTGATGTTGTCTATAAGCATCAGTAATTTAGAAGAGAAACATTTTTAGCAGATGTTAACTACCTGGTAGAATTTATAGGAATATGCTAAAGAGGTTTTCAGGTGTTGCTCAGAAGGGGCATGGGATTGGCAGTAGGGATGGGTTTGGTGCCACCATTTGCTCTTTGCCTGGTCTAGTGTACATTGAAGCCAGTGAGGTCTTGCTGTACTCAATAAATGGCCAAGATCCATGTGAATAAAATACACAATGTCTTACTATGATATCAGGGGTAATACAAAAGACTGGACATGTTATTCATTCTTTGGTCACTTGTTGCTTCTGTTGTTCTCCTGTTTCCATTCAGAATAGGCAACAAGGGCAGTAGACACAGCTTGTGCAGAAACATTGGTTGATTGTGCAGCAGTTTTGAAGATCCCTACATTTCAGCTCTACTTCCTCAGGCAAGAGGATGAGCTGGATTTTTAAAGGAGGAATAATGGGAACAGACAGTATGTGCAAAGTATGTCAGGTGAGAAATCTATAATTCGGAAAAGCGTCTAAATTTAACTTCACAAAGACTTACTTGAATAGGAGAAAAGGATAATAAAAGTCAGGATGCTGAAAGGTAATGTAAGGGGATAGAAATTATTTATAAGTGATATTGAACTTTAAAAGTTATGCAACAAACCTTAATCTAAACAGAAGTTACCTCTTATTGGGGTCCTATGTTAGAAATCAGAATGAAACCATGTAAAGCTAATGTCTCACTTTATTTGGACTCTCTAGGAGAAAATACATCAAATGATAGAATTTGAGGGTTGAGGATAGTTTATTTTGGGTTTCCAAGTGTGATTTTTCTGGATTTCAAAACAACTGCCTTGATATTTATTTTTTTTCTCCTGGGAAAGAAGGGAAAAAGCCCTCTACTGCATTCCCACTGTCTAGAATATTAGCTGTTATAATTCCTATTGGCTGACCTCATGAAAGAGGACATTGCCTTTGACCAGCTCAGCTTTTACTCCCCCTTTCTCACTTAGACATTACTGTACAGTACACTGAATATTGGATCAGTCTTTGAGAAGCATTGTAACGTGACCTCCACAAAGAGACAAGTAATTCTATACTATTTTCTTCCAAGCTCAAATTGGCACAGATAAAATTCCCTTGCATTAATTTATAATTATAGCTTATGCCTTTCTGGAAAATGCCTCATCTGTGCTTGGCTTAAAAAAAAAAAAAAAAAAAATCAATCTGCTCTTTTTCCAAAAAAGTAGAGATAATTTAACCTATTTTTCATGCAATTAGTTTATTGGCTACTTTACAAGAACCAAACAAGTCTAAGAAAATCAGTCATTGTAGTTAGTGTTTGTGAGTGATAACTTTGTGCTTGGGAGAGCTTAGAGCATGATCGAGGGCTTAGGAAAGAAAACCAAAGGTTTTTCTTTGTTAAAGGAACAAATGGATAACTTCTCTCTGCACCCCTAACTGACTTAAAATCTCTAATTGTTTTCACCTGTGTGTTTTTGTAGCCCACACTCATGATTCAGCTGTGTTCTTCTGAATGTGAAAAGGAAGACCTGACACAAAAGTATACAAAACATCAGTACCTTAGCTTCTCCCTGTGTCTCAGTCCCCTGAATCACTGAGGGATGATTAGATTTGAGATGGTTTGAAATATGTTGACTGAGACACTAATGTGGAATTAGTAGACCTGGAAAAAAAGAAATAGAGCTGCAGAAAAACATACAATTCTGAATTAGTAAGCAGCTTAGAACTATTTATTCAGTGCTTACTAATCACAAACAGAAGCTATATGTAACTGGAGTAGAAACTTTGCACATTTCCAGCAAGTGGACAGGATTTAACTTAGTGACCCCAGTCTGCAGAGGGCACCTGACCTCAATATCTAATCATGGCTTACTGGACATGACAATGAAATTCTAAGTATTAAAAGAGGTACAACCACAAAATGAAAAGAGCTTACTCACCTGTGTGAAAGCTGAGACAATTCTTCCAGCTCATAGCTCAGGGAAGAAAGGTGTTTTGTCACAGGCATTTTGAAAAGGGTACTACATTTGGGAGACCCCCAAATTCTGAAGCTTCTGGCTTTACATGAATGTCTGTGGTCACACTTAGTTTCAGGAAAAGTTAACACAACTGAAATGTAGGTTATAAAGTCTGTGTTTTACCAGAAGTTTGAAAGACTTCTGCTAAAGGAGACTTCATACAGGAATACCTAAAAGATCTTCTTCAGTAATTTTTTTCTTTTCCATCGACAAGCAAGGATGGCCGATTATCTCCAATCCTGGGCCATGGCATTAGATATGGCTCCTCAGAAGCTTGGGACCTCAGCACCTTTCTTTTTGTCTAAATCCCTGAAACGTTTTAATACTTTTCTCTTGTCCTAGCATTGCTCAGACAACAGACTCCAGCTGAGCAGAACAAGAAGGACATTTAAGCATAACCTCTATAAGAAAGTTTATAGCAGACCACCCAGAGCTCAGAGCAGCCTGCCCCTACCTTTTTCCTGAGAAATACAGGAAGATTTATAGGACTAGACATTCAGCTTATAAATAGGAAACTCACTTTGGGAATTCCCTTGAGAGAAGCCAGGAATGTATTTGTCAGCCAACATAGAAGCACTTTAGTGATTGCCTTGGAATACCTCAAGAACAGTAAAAGTTAACCCTGAGGAAAAGAACTCTTGCTAGTCTCGCAAAATCCTTTCTGCCCTGTAGAAGTATCCCTAGCAGGACCTTGGGACTGATTGTGGGTGTGGTCACTTCCCCAGATGTAACAGCTCCTTCACTGAAAGGAAATGTGAGACCTCAGGTCCTTGGGAATGCTAATTATCCGAAAATCAGGTTGCTGGGTGTGCCCCCTTCCCTGGGAGGCAGTTTTGAAATTGGCAAGGCATTTTGTTTGTCTTAGTGAGAGGAGGTGTGGTACAGACACAAATTCTTTGCTACTTTTTCCACTGAAAGGTGAGGCCAAGCTGGGGCAGAGGGTCATGCTTGTAATCCCAGCACTTTGGGAGGCCCAGAAGAGGGAGGATCACTTGAGCCCAGGAATTGGAGACCAGCCTGGGCAATGTGGTGAAACCTGGTCTCTACTAAAAATACAAAAAATTAACCAGCATGTGTCTATTGTCCCAGCTACTTGGGAGGCTGAGGTGGGAAGTGCATCTGAACCCAGGAAATTGAGGCTGCAGTGAGCCATGATCATGCCATGCCATGGCACTCCACCTTGGGCAAAAAAAAAAAAAAAAAAGAAAAGTGAGGCCTATTTCTCTCCCTTGAATCTGGGTAAGCCTTACAAGTGCTTGACAGAACCGATGTTGTACTAGTTTCAGGGCCCAGGCCTTATGAGACTAGTGGCTTTCCCTTCTTCTCTCTTGGAGCACTCACTTGGGGGGTGCTGATTCAACATACACGGAGTCTGATGAGACCAGTGGGAAGACTCTGAGAATGTACAGGAAGAGAGGCCCAAAGGAGCTCAATTTCTGGTTGTCCTTGCCAAGGTTATAGGTATGTGAAGGAATCACTAACATTTGGGGTTAGTTTGTTATGCAGCAAAGATAACGTACCCACATATTGGTACTCAACACCTGGTGATACTGTAAGAACCACTAACATTTGGGGTTAGTTTGTTATCCAGCAAAGATAACATACCCACATTTTGGTACTCAACACCTAGTGATACTGTAAGGAAAACCTAAAATTCATGGATGATTGGTTTTAGGACAAGACAGTGAGTAGAGACTGGAAAGGCCTCAAGAAGGCTATTTGTTAAAATGGAAGGGACTTTAGGAGGCTGTTGATGAGGGATTCGAGGACAGTGGAGACAATGTTATTGGAAGCTGAAGAAAGATGGCTGTTGTGATGGTAAAGGAGGAGACCACCCCTCATATCGTCTTATGCCCAATTTCTGCCTCCAAAGAAAGAAGAAGTAAAAACTAAAAGGCAGAAATGAAATCCACAGGCAGAGAGCCCAGTGCCGCACCCTGGGCCTGGTAGTTAAAGATCAACCCCTGACCTAATCAGTTATGTTATCTATAGATTACAGACATTGTATAGAAATGCATTGTGAAAATCCCTATCCTGTTTTGTTCTGATCTAATTACCGGTACATGCAGCCCCCAGTCACATACCCTCTGCTTGCTCAATCAATCACGACCCCCTCACATGCACTCCCTTAGAATTGTGAGCCCTTAAAAGGGACAGAAATTGCTCATTCAGGGAGCGCAGCTCTTGAAACAGGAGTCTTGCCAATGCTTCTGGCCAAATAAACCCCTTCCTTCTTTAACTCAGTGTCTGAGGAGTTTTGTCTGCAGCTTGTCCTGCTACATGTCTTGGTTCCCTGACCAGGAAGCAAGGTGATTGGCCGATGGCCAAGGCAGCTCCTTAGGTGGCTTGTCGAGGCAGCTCCTTAGGCCGCTTAAGCTTGCAGTGTGGAACATCCATTTGGGGGGACTCTGACCAGCCCCAGTGACGTGGATCCTGAGAGTGCTCCCGGGTAGGCATTTGCCCCGGTGGGATGTCTCACCAGAGCAGTGTGTGGCAGGCCCCCATGGAGGATCAACTCAGTGGCTGAACACTGGGAAGGAACTGGTACTTGGAGTCTGCACATCTAAAACTTGGTAAGACTAGTCTTGCGGACTTGCCCACTCCATTTGAGTGGAAGCGTGGACCGATCACCCACAGTGTGCCTTTATTGGCATTTTGGTTTGGTTTTGGTTTTGGTTTTGACTTGGTTTGAATTGCTTGACAGGACCGGTCTTGGGAACTTGCCCATTCCATTTGAGTGGAAATGTGGCCTGATCACCCATGACTTACCTTTATCAGCACTTTGGTTTTGGTTTTGATTTGGTTTGAATTGCTTGACAGGACTGATCTTGGGAACTTACCTACTCTATTCAAGTGGAAGCAAGGCCTGATTACCCATGGTGTGCCTGTACTGGCACTTTGGTTTTTGTTTTTGAATTGACTTGGATTTCTTGTTACTTTGGTTTTGATTTTGACCTGGCTTAGATTTCTTGATACTCTGATTTTGGTTTTGATTCTTGTTTGGCGTAAACTGTAAAAGTGTGTGTGTATCCTTTTAACCCGTTCTTTGTTTTGTGGTGTGCGTGTGGTGTGAGTGTTTTGTCTCGAGGAAACATGGGTCAGGCACAAAGTAAGCCCACCCCACTAGGAACTATGTTGAAAAATTTCACAAAGGGATTTAAAGAAGACTATGGAGTCACCATGACACCAAGAAAACTTAGAACTTTGTTTGAGATAGACTAGCCAGCATTAGAGGTGGGTTGGCCATCAGAAGGAAGCCTGGACAGGTCCCTTATCTTGAAGGCATAGGGTAGCCTGTAACCCAGGGTACCCAGATCAGTTCCCATATATAGATTATTGGTTACAATTGGTTTTGGACCCCCCACAGTGGTTAAGAGGACAGGCAGCAGCAGTACTAGTAGCAAAGGGAGAGTTAGTTAAGGAAGGTCCTTGCTCCACCCGCCAAGGGAAGTCGGAAACAAAAGTCCTGTCTGACTCAACACCAGAAGAATCATGGCAGGAATTGGTACCAGCAATACCCCCTCCTTATCGGGCAGAAGGGCTCCCCAACCCTGAACCCACAGCACCTCCACCTCTGCCAGTTGACCACACCTCTAGACCACCCAGAGTAGACAAGAGAGGAAGTGAAGCTGTGGGAAAAGCTCCTCCCTTGGCAGTTCCCTTATGGCCCAAAGACTGGAATCCAAATGCCCCTGAGAGAGCAGCGATATACTGGGGTAGATGAGGACAGACACATGGTGGAAAGGCGTGCCTTTGTGTATCAACTTTTCACCTCTGCTGACCTCCTCAATTGGAAAAATAATACTCCATCTTACACTGAAAAGCCTCAAGCCTTAATTGGCTTGCTCTAAACTATTATGCAGACTCATAATCCTACTGGGGCTGATTGCCACCATCTGCTCATGTACCTCTTTAATACAGATGAAAGGCAAAGGGTGCTCCAGGCAGCAACTAAGTGGCTAGAGGAGCACGTCCCAGTTGATTACCAAAACCCTCAAGAATATATAAGAATTTAACTGCTAAGAACAGACCCCCCAATGGTACCCAAACGAGGGACCAGACATGGACAGGCTAAGACGATACCTTGCATCATTAATACAAAGCCTAAAGAAAGGGTCTCAAAAGGCTACAAATGTAAATAAGGTCTCTGAGGTCATCCAAGGAAAAGAGGAGATTCTATTGCAATTCTATGAAAGACTGTTTGAGGCTTACCGTATGTACACTCCTTTTGATTCAGATAGCCCTGAAAATCAGCACATGATTAACATGGCCTTAGTCAAACGCAGAAGATATCAGGAGAAAATTGCAGAAACAGGCTGGGTTTGCGGGTATGAATACCTCACAGTTACTGGGAATAGCCAATCAAGTGTTAGTGAATAGAGATGCAACAAGCCACAGAGAAAGCCGTAAGGAAGGCGAACGCCAGGCTAGGTGAAACGCCAACTTACTGGCCACGGCCATTAAAGGAATTCCCCCAAAAGGAGAGGTAAAGGGGGGGTTCAGGGAAGAATGCCCAGTCTAATCGCCCACACTTGAAATGTAACCAATGTGCCTATTGTAAAGAAATAGGACGTTGGAAACATAAGTGTCCCCAACTGAAGGAAAAGCAAGGTAGTTTGGAACAAAAGATCTCAGATAAAGATGAGGGAGCTTTGTTCAATCTGGCTGAAGGGCTATTGGACTGAAGGGGACTGGGCTCAAGTGCCCCCAAAGAGCCCATGGTCAGGATTACAATTGGGGGCAAGGACATTAAGTTTTTGGTTGATACTGGTACTGAACATTCAGTAGTGACCACCCTGGTCACCCCCTTATCCAAGAAAACCATTGATATAATCAGAGCAACAGAAGGTTCCACTAAGCAGGCTTTCTGTCTACCACGGACCTGCTTAGTGGGGGGACATGAGATAGTTCACCAGTTCTTGTACATGCCTGGCTGTCCCTTGCCCTTGCTGGGAGGAGACTTGTTTAGCAAGCTGAGAATCACCATCTCCTTTACAAAACAGGGCTCTTTACAGCTAAAGTTACCCAGAACAGGAGTTATCATGGCCCTTATGGTCCCCCGGGAAGAAGAATGGAGACTTTTTTAACCATGCCAGGCCAAGAGATAAAACCAACTCTAGTTAAGCAATGGCCCTGAGTATGGGCAGAGGATAATCCTCTGGGGCTGGCAGTCAACCAAGCCCCCATACTCATAGAAGTTAAACCTGGAGCCCAACCAATTAGACAAAAGCAGTATCCGGCTCTCAAAGAAATCCAGGTTCATCTCAGGTGCTTGAAAGCCTATGGCATTATAGTTCCTTGCCAGTCTCCATGGAAACCCCCCTCCTGTCTGTCCCTAAGTCAGGGACCAAGGACTACTGACCAGTACAGGACTTGCGCTTGGTCAACCAAGCTACAGTGACTCTGCACCCAACAGTTCCTAACCCTGACACATTGTTAGGGCTGCTGCTGGCTGACAACAGCTGGTTTACCTGTCTGGACTTAAAAGATGCCTTCTTTAGCATCAGAATAACTCCTGAGAGCCAGAAGCTGTTTACCTTTCAGTGGGAAGATCCGGAGTCAGGTGTCACTACTCAGTACACTTGGACGCGGCTTCCCCAAGGGTTCAAGGATTCCCCTACTATCTTCGGGGAGGCCCTGGCTCAAGACCTGCAAAAGTTTCCTGCTAAAGACCTAGGCTGTGTCTTGCTCCTGTAGGTGGACGACCTTCTGCTGGGATACTCCACAGCAGTCAGATGCGTAAAATGGACTGATGCCCTGCTTCAGCACCTGGAGGACTGTGACTATAAGGTGTCCAAGAAGAGAGCTCAGATCTGTAGACAGCAGGTACACTACCTGGGATTCACCATTCAGAAAGGGGAGCTCAGTCTGGGGTCAGAAAGAAAGCAGGTCATCTGCAGCCTACCGGAACCTAAAATCAGAAGGCAAGTAAGAGAATTCCTAGGAGCTGTGGGGTTTTGCAGATTATGGATTCCAAACTTTGCAGTACTAGCCAAACCTTTGTACAGGGTTGCAAAGGGGGGTGACCGGGAGCCTTTTGAATGGGGGCGTCTACAACAGCAAGCCTTTTGTAAGTTAAAGGAAAAACTTATGTTGGCCCCAGCCCCAGGACTACCAGATTTGACAAAGCTCTTTACACTCCATGTGTCGGAAAGATAAAAAATGGCAGTTGGAGTTTTAACCCAGACTTTGGGGCCCTGGCCAAGGCCAGTGGCCTATCTCTCAAAACAAAGATGGGGTTTCCAAAGGCTGGCCACCATGTCTAAGGGACCTAGCAGCAACAGCCCTGTTAGCACAAGAAGCAGATGAACTAACCCTTGGGCAAAACCTGAATATAAAGGTCCCCCATGCTGTGGTAACTTTGATGAGTACCAAAGGACATCATTGGCTAACAAATGCTAGATTAACCAAGTACCAAAGCTTGCTATATGAAAATCCACATATGACTATTGGGGTCTGTAACAACCTATATCCCACCACCCTGCTCCCAGTATCAGAGAGACCGATTGAGTATAACTGTATAGAGGTGTTGTACTCAGTCTATTCTAGCAGACCTGACCTTCGGGACCAGTCATGGGCATCAGTAGACTGGGAGTTATAGGTGGATGGGAGCAGCTTCATTAACCCACAAGGAGAAAGATGTGCAGGATATGCAGTGGTAACTTTGGATGCTGTCATTGAAGCCAAACCATTGCCACAGGGCACTTCAGCCCAGAAGGCTGAGCTCATTGCTTTAACTCAGGCTCTAGAAGTCAGTGAAGGTAAGACTGTAAACGTCTACACTCACAAGAAATTCTACAATTATTAGAGGCAGTGTGGAAACCTCAGACGGTGGCGGTCATGCACTGCAGGGGACACCAGCAAGCCTCCACCTCAGTGGACTTAGAAAACTCTCGAGCTGATTCAGAAGCTCGAAAAGCAGCATCTACCCCTTACTGGGCATCGATAGTAGCCCCTTTACTCCCTCAAACACCTGGCCTGATACCTACCTATTCTAAGAAAGAAAAAGACTTCTTCCACACAGAAGGAGGGCAAGTAATAAAAGGAGGATAGATCAGACTGCCAGATGGGAGGCTAGCTGTGCCACAGTTGCTGGGAGCCACAATGGTATTGGTTGTGCGCGAAACCACTCATTTAGGTCCAGAGTCACTTGAAAAATTGTTAGGCTGGTACTTCTACATCTCACACTTGACAGCACTTGCCAAAGCAGTAGCACAACGGTGCGTTACTTGCCAACAGCACAATGTGAGATAAGGCCCCACTGTTCCGCCTGGCATAAAAGCTTATGAGCGGCTCCTTTTGAGGATCTTCAGGTGGATTTCACAGAAATGTCGAAATGTGGAGGTAACAAGTATTTGCTGGTTCTTGTGTGTGCTTACTCTGGGTGGGTGGAAGCTTATCCAACACAAACTGAAAAGGCCTATGAGGTAACCCGTGTGCTTCTCCGAGATCTTATATTCCTAGGTTTGGACTGCCCTTATGAATCAGCTCAGATAACGGGCTGGCATTTGTGACTGACTTGGTACAGAAGACAGCAAAGGCATTAGGAATCACTTGGAAGCTACATGCCGCCTACTGACCTCAGAGTTCCGGAAAGGTGGAACAAATGAGTCGGACTGTCAAAAATAGTTTAGGGGAAGTATATCAGGAAACAGGATTAAAGTAGAGACAGGCCCTTCCTATAGTATTATTTAAAATTAGATACACTCCTTCTAAGAAAACAGGATACTCCCCTCATGAAATACTGTATTATAGGCCTCCTCCTATACTACGGGAGCTTCCAGGCACTCCCCAAGCGTTAGGTGAAATTGAATTACAGCGACAGCTACAGGCTTTAGGAAAAATTACACAGACAGTCTCATTGGGTAAATGAGAGGTGTCCCATCAGCTTATTCTCCCCAGTTCACCCTTTCTCTCCAGGTGATCACGTGTGGATCAAGGACTGGAACGTAGCCCCTTTGTGGCCATGGTAGAAAGGACCTCAGACTGTCATCCTGACCACCTCCATGGCTGTAGAGGTAGAAGGAATCCCAGCCTGGATCCACCGCAGCAGTGTGAAACCTGCAGCCGATGAAACCTGGGAAGCAAAACCAAGCTTGGACAACTCCTGCAAAGTGACTCTGAGGAAGACGACAAGCCCTGCTCCAGTCACACCTGGAAGCTGACTGGTCTACACATGGCCGAAGCATGAGGAGAATCATCGTGGAACTCATTTTCCTTATAATTTGGACTCGTATAGTAAAAACTTTCACTGATTTTCCCCACATGGAAGACTGCTGTCAGTGTATACATCAGGTTACCGAGGTAGGGCAACGAATTAAAACAATCTTTCTGTTCTATAGTTACTATAAATGCCTAGGAACTTTGAAAGGAACATGTTTATATAATGACACTCAGTACAAGGTATGTAGCCCAGGAAACGACCAAACAGATGTGTGTTATGACTCCTCTGAGCCTCCCATGTCCACAGTTTTTGAAATAAGATTAAGGACTGAAGACTGGTGGGGACTCATAAATGATACAAGTAAAGTATTAGCCAGAACAGAAGAAAAAGGGGTGCCCAAATGCATAATCTTGAAAGTTGATGCCTGTGCTGTCATTAATAGCAATAAGTTAGGGAGGGGGTGTGGCTCTTTTAGTTGGGAAAAAGGCTATATGACTGAAAATAAGTACAGTTGTCATGAATTAGGATTGTGTGGAAATGAATGTGGATACTGGTCTTGTGTCATTTGGGCCACTTGGATAAAAAATGAAAAGGATCCAGTCTCCCTTCAACAAGAAAAAAATGGCCCTTCCTGTACTAAGGGGCAATGTATCCCCTTAGAGCTAGTAATAATCAGTCCCCTTGATCCTCGCTGGAAAAAAGCAGAGCATGTGACCTTAGGAATCGATGGGGCCAGGCTGGATCCTCGAGTACATATCTTGGTTCGAGGAGAAGTTTACAAACAATCTCCTGAGCTAGTGTTTCAGACTTTCAATGATGAACTAAATGTACCAGTACCAGAAATTCCAGGAAAACAAGAAATTTGTTTTTGCAATTAGCCAAGCATGTAGCCCAGTCTCTCAATGTCATTTCATGTTACTTATGTGGAGGAACTGTAATGGGACGTCAGTGGCAATGGGAAGCCTGATAATTAGTACCTACAGATGCCGTTCCTGATGAATTCCTGGCTCAAAAGAATCACCCTGATAATTTCTGGGTCCTAAAAGCCTCAATTATTGGACAATATTGCATAGGTAGAGAAGGAAAAGAATTCACTTGTAGGATGACTTAGTTGTCTGAGACAGAAACTGCATAATGGTACCACGAAAACAGTCACTTGGTGGAGTTCAAATCAAACAGAGATGAATCTATTTAGCAAATTCTCAAAGTTGCAAAGTGTGTGGGCCCACCCGGAGTCCCAGCAGGACTGGACAGCCCCCACTGGATTATACCGGATATGTAGGCATAGAGCTTACACCAAATTACCTGAGCAGTGGGCAGATAGTTTTGTTATTGGCACTATTAAACCATCTTTCTTCTTACTGCCCATAAAAATAGGTGAACTCCTGGGTTTACCTGTCTATTCTTCCCATGAAAAGAGAAGTATAGCTATAGGAAATTGGAAAGATGATGAATGGTCCCCCGAGAGAATCATACAATATTATAGGCCTGCTACTTGGGCACAAGACGGCTTGTGGTGATACCAGACCCCTGTTTACATGATCAACTGAATCATACAGCTACAAGCTGTCTTAGAAATAATCACTAATAAAACTGGCAGAGCCTTGACTATTCTGACCCGGCAAGAAACTCAGATGAGAAATGCTATCTATCAAAATAGATTGGCTCTCAACTACTTGCCAGCAGCTGAAGGAGGGGTCTGTGGGAAATTTAACTTTACTAATTGCTGTCTACAAATAGATGATCAAGGGCAAGTAGTTGAAGACATAGTTAGAGATATAACAAAACTGGCACATGTGCCTGTGCCAGTGTGGCATGGATTTGATCCTGGGACCATGTTTGGAAAATGGTTCCCAGTGCCAGGAAGATTTAAAACTTGATCTGTCTTGCAAGAAGACATGGGTAGTGAAAATGAAAGTGAGAACTTCCACTAATAAAATGAGTGACAGTCTGAGAAGGAAGGAATAAAGGAGGAGACCACCTCTCATATTGTCTTATGCCCAATTTCTGCCTCCAAAGAAAGAAGAAGTAAAAACTAAAAGGCAGAAATGAAATCCACAGGCAGACAGCCCAGCACTGTATCCTGGACCTGGTAGTTAAAGATTGACCTCGACTTAATCAGTTGTATTATCTACAGATTACAGACATTGTATAGAAATGCACTGTGAAAATCCCTATTCTGTTTTGTGCCGATCTAATTACCGGTGCATGCAGCCCCCAGTCACGTACCCCCTGCTTGCTCAATCAATCACAACCCCCTCACACCCACCCCCTTAGAGTTGTGAGCCTTTTAAAGGGACAAGAATTGCTCATTCCAGGAGCTCAGCTCTTGAGACAGGAGTCTTGCCAATGCCCCTGGCCAAATAAACCCCTTCCTTCTTTAACTCAGTGTCTGAGGAGTTTTGTCTGCGGCTCGTCCTGCTACAATGGTAGTGGTAGAAAATTTAGTGAAGTTGTTGTTTGCAGTCATGGCAAATAAAAATTGTATCTAATAAACTGGTGGATCACAAAAAGTGTTGATGCGGGAAGTCAAAAGTGCCTATTGTTTATTTTAGCTGCATATGAAAGATAAGGAAAAGAGCCATATGAGATACATAGAACTGTTAAAACTTTGAGGGGAATTTAAAGGTTATGTAGAGGATTCAGGACTTAGTCAGTTGTTTTTTAAGAAAGGTTATTTATCATCCTAGTCTCTTCCAACAAATATTATCAAAGGAAGAAATGGTTTTCAGGCACTGATTTAATCTACGGCCTCTGAGGCCTTAACGGGAAGTACTTACAGCTATGTACTACTGGCAGGTTCAGCTGTGCACTTTTCCTGGCTTACACATGGCCCTCTTTTGGCTATGTCCTCACGTGGTGGAGGTGGAGGTGAGACAGAGAATTAGATCTCTCTCATGTCTCTTCTTAAAAAGGTGCTAGTGGCATGATGAAGGATTCACTCTCATAACCTCATTGTCTACCAAAGGCCCATTTCCAAGGACATATCACTTTAGGGTTAGGGCTTCAACATCCTAATTTCATAGGGGACACAATTCAATCCATAGTACACTGGCATCCATGTGTTCAATGGATTTCAGAATTGCTATGAACCAATGACTGCAGGGTACCTTCTATTCTCTCCTTTCAGATTGGTAATATCTTGACGTTATCTTACCTCTGTCCCAACATCATATGATGGGTGTGGGTGATGGGCAGATTTCACATAGAGAGGAATAGTACTCGGAAAGCTGTACTTGAGAAACTTATCTAAGGAGCTTCCTCTGCACCTGGACCTGATGGAGACAAGATTTTAGACTTGAGGAGTGGGGATTTTAGAAGGGGTAGTTAATTAATGTTGCATATGGGAAAAATGTGAATAATTTCTGGCGAGAGGATAGATTGTGGTAGATTAAAGATGTGTGCAATTTGTTTTCTGCTATTTCCATGAAGAGGTGGGATCTACTTCTTCTCCTCTTGAATCTTGCCAGCATCTTTGATGCAGGTTCTGGCTTAGGATGTAGGAGACTGATAGTTTCCATGTCCACTCTCTTAGAACACTTGTGTTTGGTTAGAAAGCTAACCACCCTGGCATTTAGGGAATGGTGCCAGTGATGGTAGACTTCCTACAACAATGGGGGAGTCCTGCAAAATTGAGAATGGTTTTCTTGTCCTCCAAATGAACCATAAAGCATTCATGTATGTGAAAAACATTCATTAAAATTTTCTATGTGAGGGTTCTTAATTGTGGCCTTCAGACCATCAGCATCAGCATCAACTGATAACTTATTTTACACGCAGATTTTTGGGCTCCACTCCAGATGTACTGAATCAAAAACTCATGGGTGAGACCAACCAAGCAATCCGTGTTTTATCAAGCTCCTTGTTGCACACTAACATTTGAGAACCACTGATTTACGCTAAGAAATAAAATTTTATAATGTGCACCCAATTTCCCAAGAATCCTAACGCTGTACAAGTTCAGGGAAGATTGTACAATACCTTGTTGAGGTCTTTACCAGGAAAGGCTAATAATTTTAGATAATTATGCAGTTCATGGTAATAGACTGTATCGCCATGTTGCCCAGACTGGTCCCAAACTCCTGAGCTCAGGCAAAGTGCTAGGATTACAGGCGTAAGGCACCACGCCTGACCAATAATGTATATTTTCTATAAAAATTAAGTTTGTAAGAGTTTTGTCCAAATATCTTTATCTTTATTATTTAAAAGAATGTATCCATTGGTTTCTCAGAGAGGTCTATTCAAATCTCCAATTATTGTAAGTTTGCTTATTTATTTGCACTCTTTTTTTTCATTCAGCATTTCAAGGCTAAGTTGTAGAAGGCTTACACAAACTAATGATTGCTCATGTCGTTGGTGCGTTCTTCCTTTTAGCTTAATGAAATGTTCCTCTATCTTTATTAATAATTTTAATCTTAAATTCCATTTTTTGCTATTAATATTTCCATACCAGCATTATTTTGGCAAATATCTATTTTGTCAATCTATTTTTGCATACATTTGTTTTCAACTTCCTTGTGTAGTGCTTCTTTTAGTGTGTCATTTCCCATCCAAGCTAGAACTCTTAAGAGTAAAAAGAAGAGTATTGATAATTATGCTAGGATAATAGATGAAATACAGAAATCCAGGTCACTGGGAAATGTGACCATCATAAGTAGCATATCACTGGATTGTTTTTGTAATCAGATGTGATATTCTATCTTTTAAAGTAGATAATACATTAATATTCTTTGTAGTTACTGACATATTTAGATATTTGTTGCAGCTTAATTTGCATTTCTAGTGCATTTTGTTGAATAGCTTAATTGTATGATACTTCTCCTTCTTCTTCATTTTTATTTTAGTCCTCTTCTTGCTTCTTTTTCATTGACATAATTTTCTTTATTCTGTCTCTCTTTTCCTGTTTTCCACTGGATTAGAGGTTATTAATTTCACAAAACATTTTAAATACTAGTTTATCTTAAATTTGAACTTGTGTGTTTGACTGAAGGGTGTTTGAAATTATTCAGTGTCTTTACTCCTCCCCTATATATTCAGGTAATATAAACATCTTACAACTATTTACATCTGATTTGTCTTATATTACTATTGTCCAATATTTTAATTCCAACTTATTTTAACATTACCTCCTTGTTTCATCATTAACATATTTTAAAGTCAATACTTATTTATATTTACCAACACGCTTGAAAATACATTTATTTCTTACATTCTTCTCTTTTCTTTTCGTTTCAATTCTTGTTGAAACACCTCTTTTAGTATTTCTCTTAATAAAGGCCTACCAAACCATAACACTTTATCTATGTATATTTGAAAATGTCTGGATTCTATTTTACAAAGCTACAGCTATTACTTCAATTTTATAAGTGAGGAATCTGAGTTGCAGATTTGATAAATAAATTTCTCATAGAGGGAAATTGTTAAAAGTGACCAACAGTGAATGCCCAAGACAATGGAATAATATAATTTGAAGGGTAAAAATCTTCTTCTCTAAAATTCTATTCTTAGCTGACATTTATTGATGTAAAATATGATGTCTAATTATCTTGCCTCCTTTGATAATGAGTCTCTTCTTTCTGGTAAGCTTAAAGATTCTTCCATAACATTCTGCAGGAGTGTTTAGATGAGTCTAGGTATGAATTTGCTTCTCTTACTCTGCTGGTGACTTGGTGCTCTCCTTTACACTGAGATTCTTGTTCTTCACATCTCTCTGAACAATGAGAGCCTTTCTCTAATTCTGTCTGCTTTCTCTTTTCATAGCTCTTCCTTGTGGGCCACTGGACCTTTCCATCTCATCCTTCCTGTCTCTATATTTACCTTTGTCAATTTGTACTGAATTCTGGGAAGTGTCCAGAATTCCTTCAATTTGTCCTTCAATTTATCCATTTATATTTTCTTTGTGTCTTGTGTTTTTTTCACTGTTTTTTTTTCTTTAAATTTTATAAATCTGTGCAGGAAAGGGTTAACTTGCGGGTGTGAGTTGCTCAAACCTTACACCTTCAGAAAGGACCTGTCTTCAGAACCTGCTCTTGGACAGCTCCTTGGAGATGAACTCTGAATCTTTGGAATATTCTGCCTGATCGCTTTTGTGTGCTTGAGGCAAGGGACACAGTTTGATCATATAGTTTATGCTAACACTGTGGTTTATGTCAAGCACCTGCTTTTGCTCTGCAGGACTGGAGTCTGAGTAGCTCAGGTGCTTATGTGACTACATGCCTACATCACTGACCCCCAATAAACCCCTTGGGCACAAGACTCAGGTGAGCTTTCATGACTGACAACACCTCACATATGTCATTACACATTATTGTTGGCATAATTAAACAGGTTTGTGTACCTCCACTGGGAAAAGATACATAGAAATGTGTGCCTGGTACCTCCTGGACTTCACCCCATGTGCCTTTTTCTCTTACTGCTTTTATTCTGTATTCTTTTGCTGTATTAAACTCTAACCAAAAGTATAGTGGATTTTCTGAGTCCTGTAAATACTTCAAGTAAATCACCAAGGCTGAGGATGCTCTTGGGGACCCCTGACTCACGTATGTATTTCTCTTTTCTAAATGTTCAATTTTAACCAATTTCTAGTCTATTTTCACCTTTTCCTATTACTATAGACATCTTATTGTTTCTCTAGTTTATTCCTTTCTTTCTTACAATATTCTAAATTTATTTAGAGCTTCTCTCTGATTAACAAGAATACTTTTTGTCCTTTGTGTACAAAATTTTCCTCTTGTTGAGTCTACTGTTTCTCTCCCATGGTTACCCTGTATTCAGCCATTTGGTAGCAGCTACAACTTAAGCTTGTGTTGACCCATGAATACTGGTACTCAGGGCTAAAGAATGGATTAAATTTGCTTACAGTAGACCTTCATGAGTTTCTCTGATTCCAGGCTAGTTTTCATAATAAATTTTTGCTTGGTGTGAATTAGATTTTAAACTCACACAGAGAATAGGATTAGGCAGCTGATATATTTTGTTAAATCCTTTTCCCTTTCCTACTGCTCTGAATTTTGGTAAGTATTCTTACTACTTTGCCAGGCTAGTGGGTAGCATTTTTTTCTAAAAGTTTTTTAAAACTTTGTTTCATGGGTTTAGTGAAAGATGGGAAAGAGTGTGTAAGAGCATGTCACCTCCTTCCATGCTTAAGTAGACTGTTCTGTTGTTAAAGGTACTAAAATAACTCTGTTATAAGCCATTTTTCTCCTAGGTCCAATTGTCCTGAACACCAGGGGACATTTAATTGTATTAGGAGTCCAGTATTTTTTAAAATCAATTTTTGTGATTTGCTTTACATTTTTCTATACTATCTGAGTGACATTTTATTTTAGTGTCAATTTTTCTCTCTTTAAATTATCTGTTTAAAAGTTAATGTGTGTGTGTGTGCAGTTTGTAGAATTTGGAAAGCCAAAGTTTTCAAGATGACACTAATACATTATTTTTGGTGGACCCACTCTGAATGTCATTTTGTTTATCTTTGTTTCTTCTAAACCCAGGGCCAAATCTTATTTTTATAAGAATTTTTTTTATTTGTAGTTCAGTTAGGAATATAAAAAGAGCACTGTGTACTGGCTTCCCAAGAATTTGTATGTCTAATCCCTCAAGAATGTGAATAGTTAATTACAAATGTGGTCAAAGATCAGAAGTATGGAAGTGATAGGCTATCATAAAAATGAAAGAATATTAGTTGAAAAAAGAATGCAGAAATTAACAAAATGTTTAATAATTTCTTTACATCAGTTACTGTGGGAGATGACTGAAGGGTGAACAGAGAGAGAATAGATTGCCCAGGAAAAGCTATCAAACATTCTTATAGAGCAAGTAAGCAAGATTGATTATGAAGTCAGAATGTCTGAACATTGCAAAAACTCTAGGGAATGGCACAGCTTCAGATTTTTAACTTAAGTGATCAAACAACAGAAGCAAAACTTTAGAGATAAAACTGCAGTTTCATGAAGAAGAAAAATACAGATCAAAAGAATGAATGTTTATTTTTGCTAAGATGTAGGAAGCAGAATACTATTTAGATTCACATTTAGTATAGGAAATAGCTAATTTTAGAATATTTTTCTATAAACACACCATTTTTCCAGTTCTTTTAGCCTTTTTATGGGATATAGCAGTTGTCTTATTACCTCTCATTTTGACATGCAAAAATAAAGGAAGGAATACTAACAAGATACCAATAATCTTACGATGTTACCCTGATGTGTTTATTTTTCTACTTGAAAGGGTGGATGTCAGTTCCAAGTTTGTGCATGTGGCATGTGTGTGTATCTGGGGTGTGTGTGTGTGTAATAATCTTTGAAAAAGACGTAACTGATATCTTGTCTAGTTTATGAAATGCTATGCCTTATTATCTCACTAAGCCCAATAGTTTTGTTGACTAGGTCTTTAAAAATAAACGTGGTATGAAATTAATAGGACTATAAGGGACAAGGGAGATGCTAACTTTAAAAAATGAGAAGTGGAAAAAAAAAGAATAAGCATGTGAATCCTTCACCAGCAACCAAGGTATCCAGGTTCCCTCATCAAAATTGACTAGAAGGCTGTTGGGACTCATGGAGAGAAGGAAGGACAGTGTGGTGTGGCTGCCCACTTGAGAGCCACATGGGGAAGGGGAATCCCCTGCTCCCAGCCAAGGAAGGCAGTGAGTGAGCCTGCTACCCAGCCAGGGAAGCTGTGCTTTTTCCACGGAACTGTGCAACCCATGGATCGGAAGATCCCACTCGCGAACCCACACCACCTGGGCCTAGCATCCCAACTCTGGAATGCACAGACTCTGAGAGCCTGTCAGCTGGAATCTGCTGATGCCCACTGAATTCCTAAGGTGAGGGGCGGCCAGCACCCAGCTGTGGCTGCTTGCTGTCTAAGCCATTTGAGCTCCTTGGAGGAGAGGCAACAGTCAGCACTGGGACTGGCAACTGCCTAACATGCTAAGCCTCCTGGGTGGGGGAAGGGTGGTGCCCATTTCTATAGCTCCAGGTTGTACTTTTTCCTTGCTGGAGCCAGGGAGGCTGGACAGCTTGGGTCCTAAGACTTGTCCCCACATCCCAACACACTGGCTGTGGCAGTATTCAGCCAGAGTGCCCCTTCAGTTCTAAACCTGACCCATCCTTCCTCACTGGGCAGGGCTTCCCTGCAGGATCTCCAATAACTCCAGCCAGAGTCTCAGGGACAGAATTTGGATTTCTCTGGGCCTGAACCCCTAGAGGGAGTGGTGGCCGCAGTCTCTGTGGACCAGCAGGCTTAGCCTCTCCTCCTAGTAGTTCTGAGGAATGCAGGTAGCCCAGATGAGTGGGTTTCCACCCAGCGAAACATACTCGCTCCACCAAGGGACAAAGTACTTCGTTAAACGGGTCCTGCTCCCCGTGCGACCAAACTGGGTGAGACACTCCAATAGCGGTTGCCAGGCACCTTATACAGGAGCAATCCTACAGGCATCAGATTGGTGTCCCTCAAGGTTAGAGGTCCCAGAAGAAGGAGCAGGCACCCATCTTTGTTGTTTTCGAGACTCCTTGAGTGATATCTCTAGGCACTGGAGTGAATCAGATGAATAAGTCCTGAAGGGAACCCCCAGCAAACTGCAGCAGCCCTACAGAAGAGGGGCCTGACTATTGAAAGAAAAACAAACAAGCAGAAAGCAACAACAGCATCAACCACAACAGCAAAAAAGGCCCCCACAAAAACCCCATCCAATGGTCAGCAGCCTCAAAGACCAAACTAGACAAACTCATGAAGATGAGAAAAAATCAACAAAAAAATGCTGAAAACCCAAAAGGCCAGAGTGCCTCTTCTCCTCCAAATGATCACAATATCTCTCCATCAAGGGCACAGAACCGGATGGAGGATCAGATGGATGAACTGACAGAAGTAGGCTTCAGAAGATGGGTAATAACAAACTAAAGTGAGCTAAAAGATCATGTTCTAACTCAGTGCAAAGAAGCTAAGAAACTTGACAAAAAATTAGAGGAATTGCTAACTAGAATAACCAGTTTAGGGAGGAACATAAATGACCTGATGGAGTTGAAAAACACAGCTTGAGAACTTTGTGAAGAATACACAAGTATCAACAGCTGAATCAACCAAGTGGAAGAAAAGATATCAGAGTTTGAAGACCGTCTTACTGAAATAAGATATGCAGACAAGAATGGAGAAAAAGGAATGAAAAGGAGTGAACAAAGCCTCCAAGAAATATGGGACTTCATAAAAAGACAAACCTGTGATTGACTGGAGTATCAGAAGGATACTGGAGTATCAGACGGAACCTGTGAAGGACTGTGATGGGGAGAAAGGAAACAAGCTGGAAAACACACTTCAGAATATTATCCAGGAGAACCTCACCAATCTAGCAAGATAGGCCAACATGAAAATTCAGGAAATACAGAGAATAGCATTAAAATACTCCATGAGAAGATCAACCCCAGGACATATAATCATCAGATTCTCCAAGGTTAAAATTAAGGAAAAATTGTTAAGGGAAACCAGAGAGAAAGGCCAGGTCACCTACAAAGGAAAGCCCATCAGACTAACAGCAGACCTCTCAGGAGAAGCTCTACAAGCCAGAAGAGACTGGGGGCCAACATTCAACATTCTTAAAGAAAAGAATTTTCAACCCAGAATTTCCTATCCAGCCAAACTAAGCTTCATAAGTGAAGGTGAAATAAAACCCTTTCCAGACAAGCAAGTTCTGAGGGATTTCATCATCACCAGGCCTGCCCTGCAAGAGCTCCTGAAAGAAGCACTACATACAAAAAGGAAAATCTGGTAATAGCCACTGCAAAAACACACCAAAATATAAAGACCAATGACACTATGAAGAAACTGCATCAACTAGTGTGCAAAATAACCAAAGAGCATAATGACGACAGGATCAAATTCACACATAACAATACTAACCTTAAATGTAAATGGGCTAAATGCCCCAATTAAAAGACTGTCAAATTGGGTAAGGAGTCAAAACCCATTGGTTTGCTGTATTTAGGAGACCCATCTTACACAGGCCCAAAATAAAGGGATGGAGGAATATTTACCAAGCAAATTGAAAGGAAAAAAAAAAACAGGGATTGCAATCCTAGTCTTTGACAAAACAGATTTTAAACCAACAAAGGTAAAAAAAGACAAAGAAAGGCATTACATAATGATAAAGGGAACAATTAAACAGGAAGAGCTAAGTATTCTAAATATATATGCACCCAATACAGGAGCACCCAGATTCATAATACAAGTTTTTGGAGACCTACAAAGAAACTTAGATTCCCACACAATAACAGTGGGAGACTTTAACACCCCACTGTCAGTATTAGACAGATCAGTGAGACAGAAAATTAAGAAGGATATTCAGGACTTGAACTCAGCTACGGATCAAGTGGAACCAGTAGACGTCTACAGAGCTCTCCATCCCAAATCAACGGAATATACATTCTTCTCAGTGCCACATGGCACTTATTCTAAAAGTCACCACATAATTGGAAGTAAAACACTCCTAAGCAAATGCAAAAGAACGGAAATCATAACAGTCTCTCAGACAACAGTGCAATCGAATTAGAACTTGGGATTAAGAAATTCAGTCAAAACCACACAATTTCATGGAAATTGAATAATATGCTCCTGAATGACTCCTGGGTAAATAATAAAATTAAGGCAGAAATCAAGAAGTTCTTTGAAACCAATGAGAACAAACAGATAACATACCATAATCTCTGGGAAATGACTAAAGTAGTGTTAAGAGGGAAATTTGTAGCACTAAATGCCCATATCAGAAAGCTGCAAAAATCTCAAATCAACACACTAACATCCCAATTAGAAGAAGTAGAGAAGCAAGAGCAAAATAATCCACAAGCTAGCAGAAGACAAGAAATAACTAAGATCAGAGAAGAATTGAAGGAGGCAAAGACACGAAAAACTCTCCAAAACATCAATGAATGCAGGAGTTGTTGTTGTTTTTTTTAATTAACCAAATAGCTAGACTGCTAGCTAGACTAATAAAGAATAGAGAGACAAGAATCAAATAGACAAAATAAAAAATGATGTCAGTGGATATCACCACCGACCCCACAGAAATACAAACTACTATCAGAGAATACTATAATCACCACTATGCAAATAAACTAGAAAATCTAGAAGAAATAGATAAATCCCTGGACCCATACACCCTCCCAAGACTAAACCAAGAAGTCAAATCCCTTACTAGACCAATAACAAGCTCTGACATTGAGGCAGTAATTAATAGCCTACTAACCAAAAAAAAGCCCATGATCAGACAGATTCACAGGTGAATTCTACCAAAAATACAAAGAGGAGCTGGTACCATTCCTTCTGAAAGTATTCCAAACAGTTGAAAAGGAGGGATTCCTCACTTACTCATTTTATGAAGCCAGCATCATCCAGATACCAAAACTGAGAAGAAACACAACAAAAAAGAAAACTTCAGGCCAGTACCCCTGATGAATATTGATGCAATAAATACTGCTCAATAAAATACTGGCAAACTGAATCCAGCAGCACATCAAAAAGCCTATCCACCAAGATCAAGTTGGCTTCATCCCTGAGATGCAAGGCTGGTTCAACATACACAAATCAATAAATGTAATCCATCACATAAACAGAACCAAAGACAAAAACCACATGATTGTCTCAATAGATGCAGAAAAGGCCTTTGATAAAATTCAACATCACTTCATGTTAAAAACTCTCATTAAACTAGGTATTGATAGAACATATCCCAAAATAATAAGAGCTATTTATGACAAACCCACAGCCAATATCATACTGAATGGGCAAAAGCTGGAAGCATTCCCTTTGAAAACTGGTACAAGAAAAGGATGCCCTGTCTTACTGCTCCTCTTTAACATAGTATTGTAAATTCTGACCAGGACAATCAGTCGAGAGAAAGAAATAAAGTGTATTCAAATAGGAAGAGAGGAAGTCAAATTGTTACTATTTGCTGATGACATGATTTTATATTTAGAAAATGCCATCATCTCAGCCCCAAAACTTCTTGAATTGAAAAGCAACTTCAGTAAAGTCTCAGAATACAAAATCAATGTGCAAAAATTACCAGCATTCCTTTTCACCAACAATCGACAAGCAGAGAGTCAAATCATCCCATTCACAATGCTACAAAGAGAATAAAATACCTAGGAAGACAGCTAACAAGGGATATGAAGGACCTCTTCAAGGAGAACTACAAATCACTGCTCAAGAACATAAGAAAGGACACAAACAAATGGAAAAAAATTCCATGTTCATGGATAGAAGAATCAATATCTTGAAAATGGCCGTACTGCCCAAAGTAATTTATAGATTCGATGTCATTGCCATCAAACTACCATTGACTTTCTTAGGAGAATTAGAAAAAAACTACTTTAAATTTCATATGGAATCAAAGAAGATCTTATATAGGCAAGACAATCCTAAGCAAAAAGAACAAAGCTGGACGCAGCATGGTACCTGATTTCAAACTATACTACAATGCTGCAGTAACCAAAACAGCATGGTACTGGTAACAAAACAGACATATAGACCAACAGAAACCTCGGACATAACACCACGCACCTACAACCATCTGATCTTCAACAAACCTGACAAAAACAAGCAGTGGGGGGAGGATCTGCTACTCAGTCAATGGTGCTGGGAAAACTGGCTAGTCATATGCAGAAAACAGAAACTGGACCCCTTCCTTATACCTTATACAAACAATTAATTCAAGATGGATTAAAGACTTAAACATAAAGCCCAAAACCATAAGCAACCTAGAAGAAAATCTAGGACATTCAGGACATAGGCATGGGCAAAGGCTTCATGACAAAAATGCCAAAAGTGATTGCAACAAAAGTCAAAATTGACAAATGGGATCTAATTAAACGAGCTTCCGCACAGCAAAAGAAACTATCATCAGAGTGGACAGGCAACCTACTGAACAGGAGAAAATTTTGCAAGCTACCCATCTGACACAGGTTTAATATCCAGAATTTATAAGGAAGTTAAACAAATTTACAAGAAAAAAAAAACATCAAAAATTGGGCAAAGGATATGAACAGGCATGTCTCAAAAGAAAACACTTACATGCCCAACAAACATATGGAAAAAAGTTCAACATCACTGATCATCAGAGAAGTGCAAATTAAAACCACAATGACATACCATCTCACGCCAGTCAGAATGGCGATTATTAAAAGGTCAGGAAATAATAGATGCTGGCAAGGCTGTGGAGAAATAGCAACACTTTTACACTGTTGGTGGGAGTGTAAATTAGTTCAACTATTGTGGAAGACAGCATGGTGATTCCTCAAGAATCTAGAACCAGAAATACCATTTGACCCAGCAATCCCATTACTGGGTATATACCCAAAGGATTATAAATCATTCTACTATAAAGACACATGCACACATATGTTTACTGCAGCACTATTTACAATAGCAAAGACATGGAACCAACCCAAATGCCCATCAATGATAGACTGGATAAAGAAAATGTGGTACATATACACCATAGAATACTATGAAGCCATAAAAAGCAATGAGACTACGTCCTCTGCAGGAACATGGATGAAGCTGGAAATCATCATCCTCAGCAAACTAACACAGGAACACAAAACAGAAAACCAAACACCACATGTTCTCACTCATAAGTGGGAGTTGAAGATTGAGAACACATGGACACAGAGAGGGGAGCAACACATGCCAGGGCCTGTTAATGGGTGGGGGTTGAGGGGAGGGAACTTAGAGGATGGGTCAATAGGTGCAGCAAACCACCATGGCACACATACACCTATGTAACAAACCTGCACTTTCTGTGCATGTATCCCATTTTTTGTTTTTTTGAAGAAATGAAAAACTCCCTATAATCAATCTCTCTTGCTGTGTTTCTCTCTATATATCTGTCACCTTCTTTTATTGCCCTAAATCTTTCCCTCAATATTTTCCCCACATTGACCAACATCTAGATTTTGTTTCTATCTGTCCTGCCATTTTCATATTAACAGATTTCCAAGTTCCTATCCTCTCTCATACTCTGCAATTTACATGATTCCTTCATAAGACTCTTACTGGCTCCTAATTTAACTGTGTAGCTCCAGGGAGGTTTTATCTTATTCTGTTCATATCTCCCTCTATTTATAGTATTACAGACAATCTAACTGAACTTTGACTTTTGTGCTTACTCACATATGCGCATCTGGTAGTAGAGTCTCTAATTTCTGTAATTTCTGTAAGGGTCCCTTCACCCCTGGCAGAAATTTCTTTGATATAAAATTGTGTTAAAAATAATAGAAGATATCTAAGTGGATCACATGAATCTACACATGATAAAATTTCATTGAACTAAATACACATACACAAATGAGTGCATGTAAAACTAAGGTGTATTGATTGTATCAGTGTAAAATTGCTGGTTGGAAATTTTACAGTGTTGGGGAGACTGAGTAAATGTTCAGTGGAATTTCTGACTGATTTTTCTTATAATTGTATATGAGTCTACAATTATTTCAAAATATTTTTTTTTTAAAAAAAGACATGGTGGAAACACAATTGAGTGTTTTGAGCTTCACTTTGTATCTTTTACTGAGTTAGCAATCTCAGACAAGATCACAGATAATTATCTAGCACTTTCCCCTGACCATCCCTTACCCCAACCAGTTTTCTAGGACAGAAAATTAAATGTTATAGGCATCAGGATCCTTCAATTAAGGCCATTTCTAAATCTAAATTATTTTTCTGTCAACAGTCATTCACCGTCAGTCAATAAATAGTTGTCGAGCACCTATTGTAAATTACACACTCTTATAGGCACTGGAGTTCCAAACAATGTATTTGCTCCTGGCTTTAATGAATGTATTTTCTGAATAAAAAGCATTTGTGGTATGCTAAGATCAACTGGATTTATAATTTCAATTTGTTAATATTTGCAGGCTGCTTTATCGATACTTTCTTATTTTATGCTATGATGCATCGAAGTGAACTCTGATCCCTTCAAACAGAATCATTGCTTTCAGATGAAGAAACCTCAAGATTAAATATAAACTTCAAAATCTACAAAGATTTTAGAAGGTGAAGAAACATGGAAAGATCTCTGGTGATGGACCCAGCATTGCTGAACCATGAAAAGTCTTACACGTGAAGAAGCCTGTGAAAACAAGGTGACTAACCTCATCAAATGGAGTGGAGATGTTGTGGCAAAGCTGCCTGGGTAAACCACAACTCACAAGAGATAGAATTTCACTAAGTTCTTAAGAGGTTACAGACTCTATTTCTATCCTTAAATACACTCATTATTTTATCCCTGGATATACTCAATTATAGTTTAAACTTAAATTGAATAAAATATGATGCGAATGATTCTATTTTATTTCAGGAGTGTGCCAGGGGAATAACAAGGAAGAAAAATGTCAGAAGAATTAGTTTCTCTCTAATTGAACAAATGTATTTATATTTCCTTGTTGATAGACATAGATCCTGAATGAGAAACTGAAACTTAAGAAGTTACAGTTAAGACTCCACTTGTGACAATGACTACCAATGCTCTTTGGTATATTAAGTTTTCCAATTCAACACAGGAAATTGAGTTGGAATTTGTTTTGCAATTGTTTTTTTTTTTTTTTTTCAGCCTCTGTTTTGTAGAGTGTTTTTTCCTATGATCAAGAAGACTGATCTGTAGAAACACAATGATAACATTACTAACTTGGCCAGTCATTGGCTCATTAAAAATGTTTGTGTGCTTGAATGGGCAAGAAATTACATTTGAAAGTTACCAAAAAAAAAAAAAAGACTGTAGGTATGAGATTAGAGGTGACTTTTAACTTTCATGTTCTTCATCTTCCATTCTTGCCTCAAAAAGACTGCAGGTTCCTTCTTCACATTCAGTGTGTCTCATGGGTCAGAAAATCTGTGTGGTCACAGTCTAACTAGCACAGCCACTGTTCTTTGACTCCTTAAATGCTCTTATCCTTCCACTCAGTCATCTGTTTGGCCCCATTTCTTTCATATTCCATGCAGAATTACATGTGCAATTAGGGTTTTGTTTTCATTATTACTGTTATTATTATAATCACTATTTGCCAATTCTATTGATTACTCTTTCCATTTGTTTTTCAATAAAACTCTCTCTATAGACCAACAACAATGCCTCAATCTTTTAATCTACCAAAAAACAAAACAAAACAAAACAAAAAAACAAAAAACCTCAACTCCATCAGCAATTGGATCAATAATACTAGGAATTCACAATTTTCAGTCTCAGTGATTTCCCCCAACATTAAACTCCTTTTTATTTTGATTGTCCATTACTTCATAACTTTTGAAATGCTCTTTCGATTAGTCTAATGCAATTTGGCCAAGATTGTGACTCTCAAGACTGAAATTTTTTGAAATATGGACATGGGGAGTCCCCACATTTTGCTAGACTACATCTTGGAGGGTGCTTGGAAAGCAGAAATGGTGGGAAATAGTTTTATTTTCTGTTTGCAAAAGCCACTTTGCAACTTGTGGTTATCCTATTCTATAACTAAGCTCCTGCCTGTATTTACAGTGGGCTTTGAAGAACCAGCTGCTGAAAGTGATAAATCAGCAGCTGAAAATGATGAATACGAGACTGATTGGAACTCAAAGTGAAATATAGGTGCTTGTCAACAATGTTAGATTGGTAACTAGAGGTGGCAAAGAGTGGTGACTATTGGCAAAATGTACGAATATATGTATTATAGTAGCAATTACACTTGCTTATTTGAATGTTTTTGAAGTCCTCTTATTTATAGAACATTCTGTTTTTTTATTTTGAGGAGCACTGCTAACAATAAATCAGAACCAACATTTATTGAGTGTTGATTATTATATCCCAAGTCCAGTACTAGACTGTGGAGCATTAAGCTATGAAATGCCTAGTTGTGATTTCCAAGCACCACTTATGGCAAATTATGATCTGCTTTTTATATTAGTGCACTATCTCTAGATGTAACAGGTATTCTGGATTTTAAAACCTATTTATAATGTTTGTTTCTAATGTGGTTTATGCTTACTCAAATGGAATATTTTTCAGCTTTCTGAGTGGTACTTACACACCTGTTGTTCATGGATCTTTCCACTTTGATTTTGATATATTCAAGTTGCCAACGTTCCCTGGTTACTAGTCCATGTAATGGTCTGTTCATTTGTATGTAAACATTTATATGAGATGGAAAAGTTGAAGTAATTTAAATTTAGTCCATTATGTTATTCCAGTGTGAATTGTGTGTCACTACACAATTTCAACGCAAGGTTATTCATTGGTTTACCTTCTGCCTTTTTATGGCTTCCAGGCATGTTTAATATCTGTGATTAACTGAATTTTTCAGGTTAACATCTGCATTTAATCACAAGTTATTACCCATTTCCTAGACTGGTCAGTGTAACATTTCAATCACTCCTTCCTTCTTTCTCCACCCATATAGTAAAAGATTCAAAATCAGTTATACTTTCTCTCTTTCACAGCCATCGAGCTGCACTTAAATAATATTCAAGAAAGTTATATTTCTTTTGAAGTGGTCATAGGAAGCATATGCTTAGTGTATATAAACAGAAAGAAAGTTGATGCACTGATTTGGTTGATTTACAGAGCTCTTGTGTCTATATATAAACATTTTGCCTCAGAGAGAAATGAAAGGCTCTATTGGACTCCAAAAGCCACGTAGCTCCTGTGTAACAGCACTGAGATTCAAAGAGCAAGGCTTTGAATTTCACAGTCCTCTGCTTTTGTTTTTTTTTTTTTTCGGTCTAGCTCAACAAACTTCTGAGAGGTCCCTGTTTTAGCTTCAACACTCCTTGTCTCATTTTCCAAACTCTTTAATTTTTCAAAGTCATTTGATCCTGGAGAATAAAACCTTAAGGATTAGCTATACTTCCGTCTTTTTTCCTACTGAACAGAATCATTCAAACCAATTCTTCCATTTTCTCTGAGTTATCCATAAGCCTATCATAAATGACTCAATTTAAGAAGGAAAAATAATATGAAATCAGAAGAACTAAATGTGTGGTAATGTCTCGCCACTATATTTTTGGCAAACCTTGACCTAATTCGGGTCAAAGTTAGCATTTCTTCCCAAAATGAGTATTTTGTTGGTGTGGGTGGGAGGAGGGTAGGAATAAGCAGCTATGTTGGGCTTTTAATTGATTGAGAACTAAGATGTGAGCAATATTCTCTGTGTTTTCTTCAAGTATGGGGCGTACAGGACTATGACTAAAAATTGTGAAGAGAATCTAATACATTAAAGTTAATTAGATATTCTAATCAAATATAACTTACGACTAAGTTGTTCTGATACGTTTAGTGATCACTGTGATTATTGTTCTAGGAAGTTTTTAGGCACAATATATGTAAATGCTCACATAATTATTGCAATTAATTTCCCCTTATGTGTAGTCAAATAAAACCTTTATTATTTTCCTTAATTCATTTAAAAGCAACAGAAATCATTCTGTGCCCACTAGATGCAAGACCTTAATTGCCCTGAAGTCAGAAGTGGCATCTTGTTCATAATTTTATCACCAATGTCAAATGCATTGATTGATGATTAGTAGGTATTTAAAGTTCATACAAAAATGAATAATATATGGAGACTGCAATAAAGAATATTTAAAATTTCCTTTTCTAGGTTCTCAATTTGTAAAATCATATTTAATGAGGCATTTCTTTATATCAGTTCAATATTCATCATTTTCATTCCCACAAGGAAATGTAAGAAAACAAAAAAGGGTCTAGACTAAATTCTTTGTATCACTACTCTGTTTTTCACCCCAGCTTCCATCTTCCATGACTTAGATGTTCTAACTGGTTCAATGAACTATTCTCTGTCTTTCAAGGTTCAAGTGGCTACTAATGCTCTTTGGAAAGAATATCAGCATTCACTATGGGAGGGGCCCGAAGTGCCTCAGGGGATCTTGGAGTGCTAGTGGGGATTAATTTTGCATTGAGGCCATCTGAAGTCTTGAAGCACAGGAAGGATGGGGAATTGTGGCTGGGAATTTACTATGATTTGGTGAAGGAATAGGATATGACCTGTGGGTTACATGGGTGTGAGACACCAAAGCATAGTACTCCAGAGGCAGAATCTAAGTCCTTGAAGTCGAAGTCTGTGTGTCCCAGAAGCAGGAAACCTTCAGGGCAGAAAAAGCCAATGATGGTTCTTTCTGGCTGTGACCATTTGGTCTCTTGAAACCAGTTAAACCAGGTTCATATGCGCTGTTGAACTTAGGGCAAGATTTCTGTGTCCATGAAATTGTTCTTTTTTCATTCACTACTTCCCAATGAGTCCAAATACAGCCTCAGAATGTTTGTTAACATAGGACTTCAGGAGGCGGCAAATACCAACAAAGTCAGGTTAAGGTTTTAGAAATCAAACCAATTCTTGTCCTAGTAATAAAGCAATTTCAGGGGGAATGGGGAACACTTCTTGGTCCTACTTTGACTTCCTCCTTGCCTTTCCCCAATAAAAATTCCCCTATCTAATGTCCCTACTGATGTGTGATATTATCTTTGTCAGACAACACAACAATCCCTTCAACAATCAGAAGACATAGATTGATGCTTACACAGCCTTTCCAGCTTTCTTCTTAGTTGTTCCCTCTTCACATACTTTCTCTGTTGTCCCCTCATGCCCATGCTTCCTCTAGGACACTTACCAGAAAAGAACTCCTCTCCAAACTGTTACCCACACAATCTGCCTTCTGAGCTTTCTGGATCGATTAAAGTGTGGTCTAGGCCTTCAGCATCCACATATTAACCTCCGACTTTCTTTTCAATCAATAGCAATAGGGCTTGTAACCCCTCAGTATTCCACTGCTGCAGCTGCTCTTTCCCTTTATTGGGGACTAACAGTGGTCCAGGAATAACAATGAAATACAGACATATTACCATTTAATCACTTAAGAAACAACTCCAGAGATAAATGCTAATAATTGGCTCTAAAGAGATTAAGTAATTTGTAGAAGGACACACTTAGGGTAAGTGAAAGAGTGAGGAATTAATTCTGATCTAATCCTAACTCCTTAACTGCCTTGACAGACCACCTTCATGTTGACTTTTATTTCGGTCTTTATATTCCTCAATCCAATACTGTCTAAAGGAACTTTCTGCCAAAATAAATTTGTTCTATAGCTGCACTATTTTTATACACAACCCACTTGCCTCTTCTGGGTATTAAGCACTTACAATGTGGCTAACGCAACTGAGGAAATACATTTTACATTTATTCTGATTTAAATTGAAACAGGCACGCATAACCATTGGCTACTGTATTGGACCACACATCTTCAATACCTCAGGATCCTTAGATCTTGTCAACAGCACCTTCATGCTGACACTTTGTTTGCCCTTGATTGAATGTTCACGATCTCATGATTGTTTTCCTGTTTTCTCCACCTTTTCTGGCGTTCTTTTCTTCCTCCAGTTTCTTACATATAAGTTGTTCCCAGGTTTCTTTTGTACATTTCCTACATTTTATTCCTGGGCATTAACACTCATTCCGATGTCTTTAAATATCTTTGTATGAAAGGCCAAGATCTTTTCCTGACAAAAAAGCAGAGGTAATGTTCTTTCCAAAGCTCTTCTTCATATTTTCCCTGTTTCTCTTAATGGCACGGTGATTCTTTCAGTTCCTCAGATTCACAACTTCTAATTCTTCTTGTGTGCATATGCCTTTTGTTTGGCTCTGTGAAATCTTTTGCCAAGTTTCAAGGATCCTGTCCTCCAAATGTCCCATGTGTGTTCCTATCTCTTTGCTTTCCCGGCTGCAACCCCATTTTTTTGTGTTTTCCCCCTGAGAGAAACCAATTTAATGCTTCTATTCTCAGCATTTCACAGCATGCAGGACTCAAAAATATACAACAGAAGAAAAAAACCCACAATTTTTTGAAGAGCCTTTAATATTTTGATGTCTATTGACCTTAGAACTTTAAATCTCAACAACAAAGAAGTATTGCGGATCTCCATAACTTATATAGAATTATCTGAATTCTATAAACTTTTCTGAACAGAACGATTACTTACATGTCAAGAATCCGGGAAGCCTAGAAGATGTCTTAACAGTTTTGAGGTTTTATTAAAGACACTTTTTAAAATTATATTAAGCAAATGCTCTCTGAGAATCAAAGACTTTTGTTTGTTTATTTGTTTGTTTTTTGTTTTGAGATGGAGTCTTTCTCTGTCGCCCAGGCTGCCAGCCTCCACTTCCCTTTTGCAGATTCGGAAACAGAGCCTGGGGAAGGTCACATGACTTGCCCATCACTTGATCAGCTTGGGGCCAGCTGGGGCCACACGGGGTCTCCGGGCTGCAAGTCCTTTCCAATCCTGTCCCTGATGCCCTCTGAGACAGTTTCTGCCGATTCAGCATCAACAGTTTGTCCCGCAGCTGCCGTGCACACAAACCTCAGCCATCAGATGTTCCCTGAAGCACAGAGTCCCGTTCTCAGAAGCCAACCAAGCTGCCCTTCTGGGCAGTGCTCTCTCACTTGGGGGCCAGGACATGGGCTGTGACTCTCCTCCTTCCTGTGGAGCATCTTCAGCTGATCCACGTTGTGCACGGTGCTGCAGGCGGGGCAGCAATCTATGCTTGTGACATGAGAGTCTTGGCACATGTGAGGTAGGTGGGGTCAACACTCACACCAGCCCTCCAAGCCTGGGAGGCACTCCTCCTCGACTAGGCAGACAAGTATTTGGGCTGTCTCTGCAGTCCTGCGGGAGCAATCCGCTTCCTTCAGAGGGTCTATGGATTATCTGGGCTTTCCTGGTATATTCCTGCAGCAGTTCTGGAGCAAAAGTTCATAATGCAAGTGAGTCTCCAATCTAGTCTTGCCTCCTATCCGCCATTTTTCCCTCGGGAACTCTCCAACCCCATTTCTAAGATTCAAATATCAAGTCCTTTGGAATAGTTTGAATAATTATAATAATTAAATATAGAATAACTATTAACAATTAATAATTATGATTAATTATAAAAATTATTTAAATAGCCTCTCTGTTCCCGGCCTTCACTGATTCTATTTATCCTAACTACTGCTCTCAAATTAACCATGCTGAAGCTTAGCTCTGAATATTTATTCTCATGCTGTGAAACTTCGAGGGCTCCTGATTAATTCCAGCTAAAGCCCATGTACTTCAGTCCAGATTTGGGCTTCATGACTCTCATTTCACATCTCTATCCTAATTCCTCTCTCTCCACGAAAACTTCCTAGACCTTTTGATTGAAAACAAGAAACAAAAACAAAAACAAAACAAAACAAACAAAAAAACCCTCTCTCTGATTTCCCACAGCAGAGTCACTTTCTATCTTGCTATATATTCTTATTTATAAACGTGCTATTAGCTCATGAAGAGTAGAACACTGTTTTATTTGTATTTGTATTTCACACAATACTTAGAATAATGACATATACCTTGTAAAACTCATATAATCTTATTCAGTTCTTGACTATTTTTTAATTTAAATAGTTTTAGTGTTTCCTATATACCACCCATCTCTAAGTATTGGGAATACACAGAGGAAACAAAGATATTTCTCTGTTATATGGATTTCAAGGCCTATCAAGAAAGACATTCTGGAAATTATTTTAAAATACAGTGTATGCTTGAGTATTAAATTGTGTTCTGGGTACAGTCTGGCACAAAGGAAAGAGTAATAAAATCTGAGTGGATGACTTAAGGACAGTTTTGTAGAATAAGAAATCCTGGGAAATCTGGATCTTAAAGTACTCAAAGAAAGTTTATCCAGGAGTATAAAAATGATGAAATCCTAAAGAGTCTGAAGAATTTGAGCAGGGGCTTGAGGTGTGAAACAGCATGACACATGGAAAGCTACATGTAATCCCAAGTGTCTAGAACACAATGTGAATAATACATAAAGAAGGAAGGTAGTGGTAAGGGAACGGTTTAGACCTGAAGCCTTAACTGTAAGCGTATGTGGAGGTCTTTGTATACTATCTTAAGAAATTTTGGTTTTCTCCTATAGGGAAGCCATTAAAAGTTTTAAGTAGGAAGAGTAACTTTTCTAGACGTGCTTTTCTGAAAGTCCTCTTTGGTAGGAGAATGGAAAGATTCAAAATGGGAAGCAGCAGAGGTAACTTAAAATTTTGATGGAATACAATAGGCAGAGAGATATTGTCTTAATGCAGTGGCAAAGAAGAGGAGGAGAAAGAACCCAAGGAATGAATGACTGGTAAATGGGTGGTAATGGAGTCAATGAAGAAAATATACATTGAAGATAAAATGCTTTGGCAGGAAAAGATGTACTCATCCATTCCTCAAAGCTTTGGACTGGCTAAACTTGCGGAGCCTCTAGACCTTCCAGGTATCCATGAGGCAGCTAAACATAGAAACATGATTGCAGGAGGGCAGTCTGTGATGGAGGTATAATTTGGGGTTCATCAAATTTTAGATTAAAATACAAACATGGCTTTGAGAAAAGGATGCAAGGAGAAGCTGGCCTAAAGTCTTTCTGTGATGTGATTTGTCATTGTGTGTGTGTGTGTTGACAAGAAAAATATTCATACTTGAAGGAAACTAATTTCATCTTGTTTTCTCTACATAATATAGAAAAAGATTGTCTTCCTTCAAAACTCTTCCTTCCTTTTTTATATAGCTTAGAGCAAGAAAGATGAAATTAGTTTCCTTCAAGTATGAATATTTTTCTTGTCAACACACACACACACACACACACACACACACACACACACACAGCATTTTAAAGAGACCATAATATCTGTTTTTCTTTTCTAATTACTAGTTGAAATGAAAGATAATTTGTGTTAGTGTCTGAGGAATAATGTATTTAAAATACAATGAGAGGAGACATTTTTGATAAAAGTAGAACACGATCTTTTGGTTCCTTACTTCCATTCATGATTATGTAAAAACAGGTAATAACCTCAAAATTTTTGTTATATATTGTTTAGGAGATCAAGTCTTTCTGGAGACAGGAATAAAAATAAAGATGCTCATAGTCTTTCCAGGACTTATTTACTGAGTTTTTGTTTCTAATGTAGAGAAAAAATATATTGACTCATCCTTGAAAATGTTTTCAAAAATCCTTAAACTGAGAAAATATTTTGCATAGTATCCCATCATATCGTACACTTCATATACTTAAGCCCCCAACTGTGGTACTGACTTTTCATTCTTATAAAGTTTAGTACCTTCACTTTTGTTGATATCAATTAAGGCTAATTTGCTTCATTTTATTCTTATTTTACTTCACTTCATAATTGCAACATAATCTTATGAGCTATTTGGCTTCTCCTGAGAGTGACTATATTACCTAAGGGGCATGTGCACTCTCCCAACTTCGTCTATCTTTTCCTTTTCTTCTTTTGTACGAAATCTGGGGGAACATTTAGCGATTTGTTGAGATACAGGATAACCAACGATGCATAAATTTGAGTTTCACTTTGAGTTCTGGGAAAAAAGAAGCAGAATATTTTCTTCAGAAGGGCCATTGGCCCTGGAATTCTTCCTCTTGATTAGTTGCCAGAGGCTGGGCTGCTGATCTCAGAGTCACAGAGGAAGACCCATCTGTTTTCTCAGGCTTCTCTTCTTAGGGAGAGATGTGAAGGAAGCTCTGTGAAATCTCTAGGGACTGGCTGAAATTCTTGAGACAAGTTTATAGTTTAGCTCTGTGAAGAATCATCCATGACTGTTAAGATGAAACATTTTATTCTGCTCAAATATTCTTAGAGAACATTTTATTATTTCAGGGGTTAATTAAAAACAAACAAACAATGCAATATTCTCTTCCTTTTTAATATCAGTTCTATAATTCACCTACAAATTTTACAGCAACACTTATTGCCAATAATAAAGGCTAGAAATTATTAGCACACGTTTATGTACATTATTTTTATCTCTGATAACTTAAAAGGATTTTTTATATTAATGGCTATCATTATATTAGTAATATACTCACTTTGTGTAATTTATAAATTTCTATATATTGATATTTCTTTATCATTGACTATTAATAAAATAATACATTCAAGCATTTTTAAAAAATATCTTTTAAACAATGAAATTTATCTAATTGTATTTCATCCTGTACCACATCATAATCATGTTTCTATAATTTGCTCTTATCAGTTTTTTAATTTTTTTTTAAGATGGAGTTTTGCTCTTGTTGCCCAGGCTGGAGTGCAATGGCACTATGTCAGCTCACTGTAACCTCCACCTCCCGGGTTCAAGCGATTCTCCTGCCTCAACCTCCCGAGTAGTTGGGATTACATGCACCCGCCACCATGCCCGGCTAATTTTTGTATTTTTAGTAGAGACGGGGTTTTGCCATGTTGGTCAGGCTGGTCACAAATTCCTGACCTTAGGTGACCCATCTGCCATGGTCTCCCATCTTATCAGTTTTTAGAATCCATGACCTCACCGGTTGAAACTCAAATTAAGTTATCCTGCTATCTTGTGGTTGCAACTTTAAATAGCAAATGTTGTAACTTAGCTGTTGAGATAGAACAACAACAACAAAAATCAGATCCCTGAGAGAGAGCTCAAGTACCCTGAGAGAACACTTGCTCTTAATCAAGATTTCGATAGTGAGTGATCAAATCGCTTTCCCTCAGTGCCCATGTAGACACTGGGAAGAAGGTAGTCACACTGAAAGGCCACTAGAGATAGATTTGGAGCCAGAGAGTAGCTCAGCAGTAATGATTAAAATTATCCCTTTGTGGTCCTAAAGACTTAAAGCTCCTACTAATTTTTTTTTTCAAGAAAGTCAGACTCTGACAAATTGGGCCAAATGATTTTCTAATAGAAAATTAATTCACTGCAGATTTACTACATTTCCTTTTCTTTTTCTGACTCAATCCACCGTTAGAGTCAAACTCTCAAGGAACTAGCCTTACAAGGATGATGGAACTCCAGTCTGGTGTCTATTTTCCAATGCAGCTTTTTAATTTTGGGTTGCAGCAGTGATTCCTGTTAGAAAGAGAGAAATGTACAAATTTCAGTGTGTCCAGAGGTCTGCACTTTTGCTAGTTCCCTTGTCCTCATTCCCATTCTCAGTGAGACCATTCTTGGGGTAGGTTCCATATTCAGTCTGAGAAGACAAAGAGGACTTATCTTCACACCTCTGCTCTTCTCCAGTGACAGTGCCTTGTAAGAGCCTATGGGGCCACATCATGTTGCTAATATAAATTCTTAAAGCAGTGAAATTCCCATTTTGTGGAGGAAAGATTGGCTCCTATTTATAGTCTTCATTTTCACCCTAAACCCCTAAATCCAAAAACTATGTATAGGAAATCTCATTTTATAGAAACTCTGAAGAATGTCCCAGTAGTTAATAAATAACTTTTAATTACACAGTGTTAACTGTAGAGTGAGTACTAGAACAAAGTCTTTCTGAGTTAAACTGAACGTCTTTAATTTCTTAGATACCTTGTGTTTGATCTACGTTGTTTAGGCCTCAGCTTTAATTATTAAACCTTTATTCACTAAATCCCACTGTAATGTAATCAGCGAATAGATGCACATCTGCTCAGTTCTACCACCACCGTTTAAAAATATTTTTTCCCTTACAAAGCCCTGTATTTCCTCTGACTGATGCTGAAAGTATTAATGGTGGCCAAGAGGCTTCTGTCACTTAATGAGTAGCAGGTGTGGTCAGAATAACTTATCATTTATCACTTCCTCACCCAGAATATTGTTCTAGGCTTGTAAGGCATTCATGCACTTCTCCATCAATGGCCTCTTTATTTCTAAACGAGTGTTTTTGTGTCTGAAATGAACATTACACTTCACACTAAACCTTGACGTTTGCTACCTCAGAGACTACCTTCACCTACTGGGGACAGTGATGGAGGTCAGCTAGAGCAACTCTACTAATGTTTCCCAGATTCAGTGATTATTTGAGGTCATGGGGTAAGGTAGTTGGTGGAAAGGAGGGGGTAAGGAGGAAAGAGATGACTATATTTTGATATAGCTTTTATTTCTGGTCTTGATTGTGTGATTGGAAATCCTTCTCACAGTTTGACCACTCCAGATGAATTGGAGCTGATCCATTTGAATTGCTTTGGTTGATGTCTTGTTGTGAAATTAATGAGAAAAATACCCTTTTTGATGCATGATAGTTTTTCTTCTTAAGGCTGAATCCAAATGACGGCCATCTTAAAGATTCATTACATTGGTGGAACATGAATTCTTTGAGAGTAAAGACATTTTAGATTTTGCTGCTTACCTTCCTGGAATTAATCTCACACAATCCTCAGAGCTTCTTGGATTCATGTTTGATTGAGTTCCTTTCATTTCTTCAGACTTTCTCAGGCCTCTGTTCTTCTGTCAGGATTGGTAGAAATATTTGCAACTGCCACAGACATAAATTTCCTGATTTCATTGTTAAAAGCATCTTGATATCATTCTGAATCAATGTAATCTCACTGTATGAAGGAAAGCTAAGTCTTGTGGCAAGCATTTTCCTTAGTCTTGCTGGGCTTATTGGTCCTTAACAGTGTCTAGATTCATTTGCTTCTCCTTTGCTATGCCGCTTGTCCATGAATAAACAACCAGACCTACATAGACGGGTGTTGGATCTTGGGTTTTCTCTTCAGAAACTGCATATAAGTTGCTAGATATTTTTAAAAATGAGTTAACTGAAGGATGGGAGATTAAAAGTTTAACATATTTTTAAAATAAAATTGTTATCAATCTTTATCAGGAACTATTATAATACAATGCTATATGTATTTATAATTATAGTTTAAATATTTATATGAATCGGTACACATTTTTTACAGCTAAAATCATTTTAGACTTTAGAATTTGTATGCTCTCTGGGTTGAAGAACCCTTGAGAATGAAGTTCAAAGTTTACTCATTATGTATTCTTGGGATTAGTCCAGTAAACATCCTTTTCTGGAAGTAAGCTAAGTTTTTATAGCCAAGGTGGTGTTATGTGAAGGAAATGGGAATTCAGCTGCAGTTTTGATTTTGTGAACACCTCAGAAGAGCTTTCAAATATGTAAGAGTTGATTGGACTAGTATCTCCTGTATTTTGTTCTGACCATTTTAGTTCAACTTTCTAATTATTACATACATATCTAACTTATATTTAAGAAGGAAGACGTCTGTAGAAACCATTTGATATCTAGGTAGTTATAAGCCCACTTAAGCCTTCTTTTCCTGAAAGCAGGAAGACACCATTTGCCAAATGTAAACAAAACTGAGCACCACAGACCGGTTGCTTCTGTAACTAGGAACCCACAACTTCAAACGTTGCAAATTTAGCATTACATAGCTAGGGTGAAAAGAATTTGGTAAACATTTTACATTATTTGAAGAAACATGTATTGATTAAATCTAATATTCAGTATTTGTTACCTTATCTTCTGGTTACCTTTCGGCAAGAATCTACAAAGCATTTTAAGCTTTGAGGTTTCTAGCATTTTTTCCCTTAATTTGAACAGACAATAAATCTCCTATTTAAAAGTTTCAGAAATTTAACACATTGTACACTAATATTTATGGTCTTCTTTCTTTACTTTAAGAATATAATCCAGGATTATCTGCAACCAAATGGGACAGCAATAAACTGATCCAGTCTATTAGAAATAGAGTAGAAATCATTTAATCCAAGTAGAAGAGAAAGAAGTCCCACCCATATTTTGAGGGTTCTGACATTTTTTTTTTACTTGGATCAGATGAAAAAAGTTGAAATGTCAAAATCTAATTAAGGAGTTTTATGAGGAGAGAAACTTATTCAATGACTCCCTTCTTCTCAAAGGGAACAGTAAGATAGCAAATGTAATGTGGTGTAGAGATGCTAATTCCTTAAGGAAGTTTATACTCCAAGCAGATGAGAACAATCTCTCTTCCTTTAAGTATTCATTTCACCAATGGCTGTTCTCAGGTTGGGGTCCTAAGAGAGAATGATGGACCCTAGATACGATGGCTAGATCACCTTCTTGAAATTGACTCAGTAAATATCATGTTTTTTCTAGGGGGTAAAATAGGAAGAATAGCGGAACTGGTTTGCCCTGGAAGCGGGGACACACCTACATGAGTTTGAGCTTTGTAGAAAGGAAGTCTGCAGCAATGTCTCAGCATGTCCTTTTATAAGAATCTTTCCCAGTTGGCGCCCTTTCTATTAATGATCTCTTCCCACCATTAGAGAACACAGAGAAGTTAGTCAGAATTCAGCCAAGTAGGCCATGTCCTATTAACCCAGACAATGAAGGTTTACCAATGAATGAAGCTAAAAATATTAAGAAATATTTCAGAATAAAATGGAGGTGAAAAGCTTTACAGTAGGAATGAAAAGACTCAGGTTTATCACTAACTTCTTGCTTGCTTTTGACGTGCTTCCCTTTTATAATGAATTATCTCAATGATGTGATGCTCCTGAAAACCAGACTGGTAGAAATCTCCATGGTAGATATCAGAATGCAGTTTATCCAAATGCAGAACATGTCCTGTTCCTGTCAATTAGGGAGAAAATAAATTATTTCCTAAAGTCTTTATATTTATTTTGAGAGGCACAAATCATAGTTTTGTAATCCCTGAGAAGCCACCGATAACAGATATTTTGAATAAAAGCAGAGTATCAGCCCCAGCAAAAACAAGATGCCAGACAAATTGAATTTTTATAAAATTTATGCTTTCTCCATTTGTTTTCACTTTGCTGCTAGGTAATTCAGACACTATCTTCTCCTTCAAATTATCTTTAGCAAAGGTCCAACTAATCTTCACTTATGTGTTAACTGTAGAGGGATTTTACCTTGCACAAAAATAATCTGCTTTTCAATAAGGACCTCCTGACAGTCAAAGCATTCCAGCTTTAAAGTGAAATGAATGAATGCTGGCAATTCAGGGTCTTCAAAGAGAAAGAGTGATAATTCTGAGGACACTTTTGTGTTCTTTGAATGAGGATCCTGTGAATGGCCCCATATTCCATTGAGGCCATTCCGGTCCTATGTGTGCGGTGAAATAACTTCCTGCCTTGCCTCAGATCTGCCCCAAGCACTGTCAGCATTACAGGGCTGGGCGTGTAGAGTTTATATTTCTACTTGGAAGGGCCTTGAAAGATCCCTTAAGAGAGCTATTACAGTCTTTTGTACATCTCATTCTTCTGGCAGAGTCTAGAGGGAATTAGGAATTGGGGAGCATTCTGTCTCTCCCCTAAGGGTGATTAAGAATCAAGTTTCTTGAGGATGTAAAGGTATAACCTTCTTAATGGATAGAAACTTTATAAATCTAATCCTGACTGCTGTCGTATATTACTTCCAAAGCTTTTTTGTTTTTTGTTTTTTTGTTTTTGAGATAGAGTCTCACTCTGTTGCCCAGACTGGAGTGCAGTGGTGCCATCTCGGCTCACTGCAACCTCCGCCTCCCGAGTTCAAGCAATTCTCCTGCCTCACCCTCCCAGGTAGCTGGGATTACAGGCATCTGCCACAACGCTTGACTTGTCTTTTTTTTTTTTTTTTGTATTTTTAGTGGACTCGGGGTTTCCCTATGTTGGCCAGGCTGGTCTTGAACTCCTGACCTCAAGTGATCCGCCAGCCTCGGCCTCCCACACTGCTGGGATTACAGGCATAAACCTCTGTGCCAGGCCTGTTTCCAAAGTTTTATATGGGTATCCTGTTATTTTAGAGAACTTGAATCTAGATGGAACTTTTGGATTTGATTCTGTTTGCTTTTGCACCTGTTTTATTCAATTGCTATTGTTAGTGGAAGGAGTTAATGACATAATTCGTGAGGAAGAAAGCCTGGTGGAATTTTAACAATAGCAAGAAACAGTGGTATGCTAATTTGGTCATTCTACATATCCCAGCTTGGTATCTCAATTTTAACAGTAGCTCATGTGCTAAGTCATGCATACAGATGTTAAAGATACTACCTCAGGAGATCTTTCAGGCTGCGAAGACTATTATACCTAGTGTAGTTTGTTACTGAGATGCTCACACCCTCTAGGGAGCAGCTAATTTGTGCAGCACATGTGATCTTTTGCTTGTTGTCCAAGACTAGTAGAATACACACGATTTCTAAGGTAAGCTTTTACCTCACAGTGCTAGTCTCTGGATATAACTTAAGATATTTAAGAAGTCATAAAATGACAATTTTTGCTATTACATGAAAAATTTTTATCTCGTATATAGTATGAAGAGTTGGACATCCAGTTATGCATTTGAAATATGCAAGAATGAAGGCCACTTTAAAAAATTGGGTCTATTTTTAAAATATGAAAACAAACTAATAATCTATCTTAGTATATAGTATTGCATATGTTTGAAAATGGAATCATATTTTGCTGAGCTGGAAGTTGCCCTGATGTTCAAAGTGTTTTTGTATAAAAAGATTAAACAATATTGAGATTCATTTTTAAAAATAATTTTAAAACTCTCATTAGGGTATACTTTTCTAGCACTAGGTTGACTTAAAAACCAAATCTTAGCTTGTGAGAATTAGGGTGTGATCATATAATTCTTGCTCTTTTTCTTTTAGTAAGAACATAGAATCCTATTGATTCCTTTATTAACTTAAATATTATTTTATGTTATTCAAACTAATAAAATGTGAGAAGTATGGATTCCTAATAATGATCCAAAAATAGGTCAGAAAGCGCCATCCTTCCGGCTTGTATCAGCTTATAGAAGAATGTTCTCGTCAGTTTCTGCAGATCCGTTTTATATTAAGTCGCGGGCAAAGGCTAAGGTAGCAGTTGCTTCCTACTCCTTGCACAAAATAGGATCTGCACATTATCAACAGGATGGAAATAACCAAACAGCAGTGATTATGAATGACTTTATGTGACCAATCTTATCTTTTCCAAGCTTAAGCAAGCTTTAAAAAATGGAAATCCTTATTAAGGCTTTGCTCCTTGCCATGATCTAAGGCAGAGCCCTCCAAAACAGTAACCTATAATTGGGGTCTATGAAATGGAGGACTTCCCACAATAAAGTAATTCTGCTTCCTGCATCTGTTGGGAAGTCTTTAGAGTAAATCTAACAAACGTTCACAAGCAACAGTTCCAGAAAATGTTACTTTCTCTTTAAAGGAGATGTGACTGTAATGAGTCTCTCTGTCTCTCTCTCTCTCTCTGTCTCTCTCTCTCTTTCTCTCATCTCTTACTGGTTTGCTAGAATTAGATGATACAGTAAAATGAGCTCCATGGCATGGAGGCTGGATTACTTATTTTTGTAAAATTAATTTGTTAATAATGTATACTTCTAGTCATGGAATTTCCTACTATGTTCTTTTTGGAACTTTTGTCATTAGTCTGAAGACCTACTGTACCTGTTCTTTCTTCTGGATATTTTTCAGTGACCTTTGACTAATCAAAACTAGCATTTTGGCCTGATCTAGCATTATGTAATAAAAATGAAACCGTTCTCCCCCCAGTGAGAGAGAAGTTGTAACTCTATATCCAATTGCCAAAAATAAATAATACTATTTATTTCTATAGAGAGAACTTGAAAATAGTAACACTTATAGTTTTAAATTAGAGGTCTACATAAAATAGTATAACACAAAATGACATGGAATATTTTAGCACAGTGGTGGAAACCAAGAGATCTGAGCTCTATTAGAGTAAATGACTAGTCAATGACTATAAGCCTTTCAACAATGAGGACTTCAGTTATTCTTGTCTGTGAAGTTAAAAAATGGGATTATAGATGTACTGAATTATTTTTATATTATAAAATTACATAATTTAATGTGAAATTTAAGTGGCACATCCCTTTTTGTGCTGTTCTGAGTACTAAATAAGGTAGTATATGGAGAGTCCTAATGTGGTGCCTGGGACTCAGGAAGAATGGATAAATGGCAGTGATGTTCCTGATGATTTTGTGAATTACGTTTTCACTTAAAACATGTTACTTTAGCAATAACCACAAGATGGCAGTATACATCTTCATAGTTAAGTTTTCTCCTCTATGCTGCGGAAAGAACTGGGTGTATTGTTGTTTCAGCGACTTCCAAGTGGAACAAATGAAATAGTTTTCTCACTTGAAAGGAGAGCAGTTTTAAGATTTTATGTATACATATACGCATACATCAGTTACCAAGCTGCTGAAGATTACATACCTTGATATATTTTTCACCTAACCACATGTCTTCTGAAAAACTCAATACATTTTGGTTCTCTTCTATGTGGACTGATGCTTCTTGGATAGTGGATTCTCCTTCAGCCTTCATGTCTATCTTTGATGTTAAAAGAGAGAAATAGATTATAGTTCAAATTTTGCACCTTGGCTGGTGAATCCTGGGCATAATTTGAGTACTATGTGACACAACCTCAAAAATGAGGTGATTTTTTAAAATAACAATTTTATTTTTTAATGAAATGAAGGCTAGCTATCTAGAAAACATAATCTTAGTTTAAAGAGTCATGAAAAAGGAAATCTGTTTAAAAGATTAAAGCCATTTGAAATCTATAAATGAGCATTGAGTAGGGGAAAATGTGTTTTCCTGTGATGGCGCACATTGCACATACTTTATTCCAGTACGATTAGCATGGAAGTGTCAGTTCTTACTAAGAAGAGTTGGAACTCACACATTCATCATCACCGTGTTCTTTAAATCGATTTTTTTTTCCTATGGTGGATTTCTTTGTGTTTGAAGGGTCCAATTTGGTTCAGAAGGAAACATTTGACAGTGAAATATGTAGGAGCCACATGTATATATTATAATTATTTGGCCAGCATATGACATCAGTTAAGTTATATAGAAACTCAAAATTAAAATTCTGATTCTTTCAAATGAAAAATGATCTCAATTTTTATTTCCTGTGAAAGGTTATTTGTATAAATTGACCTGTATAGCACCAAAATAGTAAGATGTCTTACAATTAAGTTTGCTCATAGAAAACATTAAAGAAAATGATTTTTATTAAAATAAAGATATACATTTATGCACATTGTGCTGCAAAAGGTTTGTAAATGAAGGAACTCTGGACTGACGCTTACCCATATTGAGAACATAGAAACACCATTGATACATTTCTTCACATTTATAAAATTACACAAAATTATATACAATGAATGGAGAATAAAACAATACCTCTGTTGGAGTATTCCAAGAGTATATAGGAGTATAGTGTATATTTTATCTATCGCTCCTCATTGCCCTCTTTTAATGAAGGTAAATGATAGACATTAATTATTCTAAGTTGGAAGATGAATTAACTTAGAAAAATAAAAATTGTTTCAAAACTCTGTTAAATTGTTTTGATGCAACTAACTTACTTCTTCCTCCGTCCCTCCTTTCCCTCCCTCTTTCCCTCTTTCCTTCCTTCCTTCCCTCCCTCCCTCCCTCTTTCCTTCCTTCCCTCCCTCCCTCTTTCCTTCCTTCCTTCCTTTTCTTCTTCTTCTTCTTCCTCTTCTTCTTCTTCTTTCTTTTTCTTTCTTTCTCTCTTTCTTTGTAACTCTTTTTTTCTCCCTTCCTTCCTTCCTTCTTTCCTTCCTTCCTTCCTTCCTGCTTGCCTGCCTGCCTTCCTTCCTTTCTTCTTTCTAAATCAGCCAGCATCATAAGAATTCTGAGAGCTTTCAAAATCTTCAGCTTAGCTCTAATACTAGTTCAACTATAATTATTGTAATTAAAAAAAAAAAAAGAAAAAAAGAAAAAGGCAAAGCCACAGATTGAACTGTTGGTAAAAAGAGCAGCTTGGATGGGGACGTTTAGATGGGAAGAGAGTGGTAGTGGTCACCATCGAAGTGGGTCAAGAAATCTTATCAGATTCTCTGGTAGTATAAAAATGTAATTGGTGATACACTTCAGTAATGCCTTATTTGATATGATAAAGTATTTTGATTTAATTTGATTAAAGTCACTTTAACTCAGCATCCACTATGTAGAGGGCTATTCCCTCCAAAAATATATTTTTTCTTCTCGTACTTGGTTGAAGTATAGTGAATAGATTCCCAGATAAAGAGCCCGGCATTTTGAGTTACTGTTCTGGCATTTACAAAGCCACTCAAACTCTTTGCTAAAGTCTTCAGTTTTTCATCTGTACAACAAACATCTTTTGCTAGATAATCTCTGATGTCATGGTCAGGGCTCATGTTCTAGATCACCTAGACCAGTTTATTTTCAAGACTTTGTTCTACATAATTTTAAGGTTTTCTCAGAAACATAAAGGGGCTGCCTTTGCAGAAATGGGTAAATATACTCCTGGCCAAGTTTCAGCCAGAGCAACCTCACCTTTACCTTCACTCAGGTGGATAAGAAGTAAGCTTTTATTTGAAGAAGTTCTCTACCTTAAAATGGTTGAGAGCCACTAATCTGGTCTGGATTTTCCTCTCCCCTTATTTTATAGAGGAAAGACAAAAATCCAAACGGGTTAAGTGGTGGGTTTAGGTCACATGGTATAAGTAGAACTCCACCCACAACCCAGGTCCTGACCTCCAGGTTACAGCCCTGCACCTCTACTACCCTTCCCTGTGCTTTGTTTCTGGTGGAGTTAGGCTGCTACATCTCTGCATTTCAAGCATGAATCTCCCACTTCTTCAAGGGGTAGTTCAGCCTATTGAAAAATAATATCTTTTTTTCTCTCTCGGCACCAGTATGATGGAAAACAGAAACTTACTCATTCTTCTCCAATCTGTTTTAATGTACTTAGTAACAAATGGCTTCAACAAATTCTGCTAGCTAATTGTTGTTATAAAGAATGGTTCAAAATAACATGTTTCAAAACCAAATTGCTATTTTCAGCACATGTCACCCAATATGTAATAGCTTAAGACCATCCAACTCCATTCAGCAGATCCAATATTATACATAGAGTACATTTTTGCAAACTAGAATAGAGCACAATGGGAAGTTACATGACATAAAGTAAGACTTGAATGGATGCTTTATTATGGCCATGTTCTAAAGCATAGAACTCCTAGGTCTTGATTGCATATTTGTCAGTGTGTTGGAGCAGACCCAGAGATGAGATCTGAGGAAATTCTTTGCTCTGCCAATACGGGTTTATTGACCCACCTCTGTGTGGAGGTGTGCTGACCATTTATTCAGCAACAAGCCTTGATTAGGCAATTTAATTACTACAAGAAACTTACTCAGCTGATTGTCAAAGAATATGGATTTGCCCTTAATCAGAAGTTCAGAATATTTGCACTGCAAGTTCTAGCCAGAGGACACAATTTTGAATTCTTTGCTGTTCAATTCCTATCAAAATCTTGCTTTTGAGAAATTATAATCAAGGAGGATTGACTCAGACTACAAAAGTCATTGAATGTATTTTAAAATCTTTGTATTACACCATCAGAATGTTGCACACTTACACCATGTAGCCTCTTCTAAAATTGATTTAAATCAATTGTATTGCACATGTGACATTAACTTGTATGGAATAAACAAAGGAACCCTACTTAAAGTTCTTAAAGGGTTATCACTAAGGAAGTGGGTTATTACATCTCGTAGTATGATTTTAATGAAAATTTGTGGAAGAAGTTCTTTTCAGATATCTAGTATCAAGAAAGATATCTGTACCTAAGTTTAAAAAGAATTCTTATGAATACCATGAATGTTTTTACTGGTTTTATTTCATTCTTTGTTTTGATTGGTAGGAAGCACTGAGTTGAATCTGCAGCCCACCTCTATCATATATATTAATAGGTGCATTTATAAAATGCATTTTTTAAAAATTTGCTAAATTTTTTGTTTCCCCTTCATATGTTTTACCTTATTATTTATATTACGAGAAGAAGTCATAGGTTTATTTCTTCTCCAGAATAATAAATACATATGAGCATAAATAATCAAATCTTGAGGGTTAGGATAATAAGTATAGGCACCTGAGTATTAATCTGGGTGTCTGTCTGTGCTATCTCTTGTCCTAGTCATTACCAAGACATACTACCTCTGAATCTCTATTTGTTTCTCTTTTTCCATACTTGTAGTTCTACTTCTACTGGCAGTATAGCTGCAATTAAAGAGAGAATTGATTGTGTTCTCTTGTGGTCGGTGAGAATAAATGTTAGCAGATCCCAAGAATCATGTCAAAGGTATACATGACAAAGGGAAAAAATGTTAAATCAATGCCTGGAAAGCAGGTAAACAAAGAGGAGAGGACCTGGGAAACTGTAAGACTGGATACTTCCTTGGGGAGGGGGTAGGAAGGAAACTTTGAAACTATTTCCCTTAAGAGGCAGATATGAAATTTAAAGGGCAAATTAGTTATCTGGGTGATGAGCATTGCACACCTCTGCTCTGTTTCCACTTGTAGTCACTAATAAATAATCTCAATGTTAATTGTAAGAATGCATTTTTGTGTGTGGAATTTGAGGGGATGGGTTTCGTGTCTGGGGCCATAGGAGCAGCAGAGAGGGAGAATGCAAGGTCATGGGAGCTCAGATGACCAGGTTAGTTTCTGATACTGAGAAACTATCATTCTCAGGGAGTGGCTTAAGCTTCCCAAAGTCAAGAAATTGTGTAGGAAGGAAGAAGATTCTAGTCAAATTTTCTTAAATCTCTGAATGACAAAAGACCATACTGATATTTGTTAGAATAGAGTAATCACACAATTTATTATCCATACCGGGATACTTTTGAGGGTGTAGAGGGTGTTATTAATAAATATGCTGTCACAGCAGGTGTATATCTGTATTGTCTCAGACAAAATGGGACAAATGTCTACTCCACCTATAACACTTAATCGTGTTTCATTATATTGCACAATGACTTGAAATGAACTTTTAGGAAATACCTATTTGCAATGAGTATTTACAAATAGTCTTGAATATACACACTTAAATATTCAACCTGAGCTCAAGCTCACCCATGACGTATTTTCCAGTTTCCCCTACTCTTTGCTCTCCTTCTTTTTGACCATAGACCAAGCCATCTAGATTGACTTCTCTTTCTCTTTGATCCCATGGACCCATTCCATGTCTGAATTCTCAGTACAGGCCTAAGCTATATCACATAGTAGTTTTGTCAGTATTCTTCGCTAAACCTTATTACTCATGGTTTATACTCCTATAACGTATCATAATCCCTGACACGTAAAATATATCTAGTAATTGTTTATTAATTGAATGAATGAGTTGAAATATCCTTTATAGTCAATGCCACACATCTTTTTAATTCATTTTCTCTTATGCCAACATGCTCTGAAGCAGCAGGCTGAGTTTTATACACTTGTACCATGAAACGTACTGGCGCTTGGGTTAGACTGCTAGTTTGAAGGTAGGAGAGGAGCTGAGAGTAATGGATAGGAATTGCTGTCAGTCAGTTCCTGGGAGCATCTGAGCCTAAGTGTTGATCTTTGTGATGCCAACTTTTCTCTCAATACCTGCAGGGAATGCATTTCAACTTTCAGAGAATGACTGACTTTTGTTGGATTTTCTGATCTTATTAAACATGCTTTCTTCTAATGCACTGCCAACAAACCACAGATTTCTAAACATTTTGAGATCTATGATTTTTCATATTTTGAAAGGCTGTGCACTGACAAAGCTATGTTGTGGGAGGTGTGAGAGCTGACATAATAGACTGCAAGAGCTCTCTGAAGGGAGCATTAAAATCTGCCTCCTACAATAAATTCGTATTCCATTTAGAATGGGTCTGATTTTTTTCCCCTGTGACACTAAAGATTGAGAAGATGTACATAATTTATTATTATCTGCTTTTTAGGAGGTGTAATGCTAAATTAATGTATGTTTGAAATGTGTTCTGTTTCTTCCAACTTTTGAAAGTTAATAATTGCTCTTTCAAAATTGATTAACTTCAGCAATAATGAGGAAAATGATATTAAATATTTATCAGGTAGATGCAACTCAGAAAAGTGAAAAGATACTTTTCCCAAGGTTATGTTTGTTGACATGTAAGATAGTCTGACTTAATTCTTTCTTGGTCCTGTTCCATTTTACGGACCTTAAATGACTTCTGGATTTGATGTGCTGCCATGTTATCATTACCTTTCATCTCTTCAACATCTTTCTTTTTCAAAAACATTATGTACAGCAACTATAATAGGCATCCGTTGTTGCCCTTATTGCCTGGCATCTAATTCCCCTCTTATCCAAAACTGTTGTTCAATTTTGTTTTGGGACACCAAATCTCTCCTGATGGCAGCTATGTGTTCTGAATAGTCTCTACCCTACTTTTAGTTACAGCCTTGAGTCATCATCAACTAAACCCAGCCACCAATCCCATTCTTCTAGCTATTCCAAACTTTAATCAGAGTCAATGAGACACAAGATGTTGACTGATGTTTCTAGAACATGGATGTTTTCTCTCTTCTTATGGTTGATATGGTATGAGCATGCAATATTTGGAACTGTAGTAACCATTGGTTATTACCAGGTCTACTCCCAACCCAGAACTGTTGGTAGGCCCCTTTGGAGCGCTTGAGGACACAGTAAAAACCATTGATAGAAAAGCAAAGGGACAGAGAAGAATGGAGTTTTTGTGACCACTTTCAAGCCACTGGATGAAGCCTCTCCTGGATTCAGATCTGCCTCTGGATTTGCAGTAACATCAGCCAAGTATGTATTTCCTTTAGAAGTTTCAAGCTAATTTGAGTGGAGATTTCTATTCCTTACAACTGAAAACATTAACAAAAAAACACTTGATATGTAGGGATTTCTGAATGAATCAGAAATGTTTTGATTTATCACAGTTTTCAGATTAGAAAAGTGATGGCTAGGGAAGAGTGGAAATTGGGATAGGAAGTTAGAATTGACTTGTAGGGAGTGGGACATTTGATAACAGAAGGAGAATTGATTGCATCACCATTTTGGGAAATGGGTAGGAGTTACCACTTCTAAACAGACAGTCTTTCCTACCAAAGATCCTTGAACTGAGAAGAGGTATCTTTCATGACTATAGTGGGTAGTGGAAACATTGGTTATAGAATGTCTGTAAGATCTAATATTGATTATGACTTGTTGAAAAGATGTGATATGCAGTTTATATTGAGTGTACTGCTTTATAATTTCCAACTCAAATGAAATTTTTTTGGGAATATTTTCTGAAAAAGCATAAGTAACATATAATATTTGCTATGTTAAATGTTAATTGTTGCTTTTTTTGGCATTATCTCAATCATGTACAGTATCTGCTTCTTTAATCTACCTCATTATTCATTCTCTTTTTTCCATTTATTTTATATTCTTATACTATATTTTTCATTTTATTTTATTTATTTTAATTTATTAAACAATAGTGTCCTTGGATTGCAACCACAGGAGTTACCTAGTATAACTACTAGTACCAATCATTAAGAAATTTCACTCTCTATATAGCCCATGATCTTTTCGCTTTCTGAGAAACATGTTTTCACTAGTTTCTATAGCTTATAGACCCTAGATATGAAAACATAAATCACCGAAAACATACACGGACTTAGACTTATCTTTCATAAATGATCCAAAGAGATTTAGAAATTATAGAGATCTTTCACATGGGTATAAATTAGTTCTACTTTAAAAATTAAACTGGTAATAAATTAGATAGGATCTCTAGAACACAGTTTTTCTAGGGAATCAACTCAAATGTATAAGGAATTGCCAAGGAAGTATAAAATGAGAATGGCCAATTTTTTAACCAGATAATACAGGTTGTTTTTTTTTAATCTAACAGACACAAAGTCATTTTGTTATTTTTAGACAAATTCCTATGAAATAAAAATTAAGTGATAGTTCTGCTATATTTGACTCTTTTCCTAGCATAGAGTTTCACCTTAAATTTTGGTTTAATATCTGGACCACTTTTACTTATATGATAACATTTTCTTTTGAAAATAATTTCAACACTTTGACTTTATCTTCCTAATGCTTTTCCTAGGTAGTAAAGTAATTGAGGGGGAGAGGGTAATGTGTGAAACAAGTTACTGTTATTTCTTCTTTTCCTCTATTTCATATACTTCCTCTATTTAACAAGATACTTTGCCTTCCTGTGGCTCAAGGTCCCTATATATAAACTGTTCTTTATAATATTATCCACCTTATTGGTTTGTTGTGAGGATGAAATGAGTATGTATATTTGCAACACTTAAAAATCCTTAGAACAGTATTCATGGTTTATGGGTTTCTATACATTCTACAAGCAGAGTCACCAACTGCCTTTTTTTTTAGACTCTCTTTTCACAAATATTTGGGTAGAGAATAGCCTTAAAATATAGAGATAATGTCTCCCTCTGGAAGAGATGGCAGGTTTGCATGCCATCCAGTATAAATAAAATAATATGCTATTCAGAGTGAAGATCAAACTGGTTCATTAACTTCTCATGATAAAATATCATTATAAAAAATCTTTCCCATGTAAAAGGCTTTTGTTCTCCTGTAATACAACCCACTCTGTGTGCAGGCTGACTTGTCCCTCTTTGTGTCACCCTGTGAGAACTGATGTTCAGGGAACTGGTGAAAATGCTGATGTTCTGGGTACTCTCATTGCTGTGGGTGAGCAATACTTTTGTCTCTGATCCAGGAAACTTGTGTTTTCTTCAGTTCTTGATACTGTAACAGGGTAACTTTTTAGCTTGAAGTAGAGTAAAAGCTCAAACTCTTCACAGTTCCTAACAAAGTGTGTGGCACATAGCAAGTGCTGAATGTATTATTTATTGTTGTCATTATTATCATCATCATTCTTTTCACAAAATTGAATTCTTTGACTAAGAAGGAACTATTAAAATGTATTGCAAGTACTTCTGTTTATAATGGAGACTAGGCACCAATTCCTGGTGCAAATCCAACTGCACGCAGAAATACAAAGCTTACAATAATGCACAATGCTAACCAATTAGCAAAATCTATTATTTGCACATTCAAAATCAATGTAAAAAATAAAAGCAAAAATCAGATTCCTCAGAAACAAGAAACAGTAGCAAGACAGACTATATGCATTATAGTTACAGGCATAAATTTTAACTAACTTATTAAAAGACAACCCAGATAGAGTTCAAAACAAAAATAATTCATAATGTGTATGGGAACATATCCAATAGAGAATGGCAAAACGTAAATAATGAGTATAAATTATAAAACAAAAAGAAAAATAATGTAGGGCAATCAGACACAATTTTAAACAATGTAGAAATCAATGTATAAACATTATATATTAAAATAGGCATATGTTTTATGAACACTGCTATAAATTGAACGTTTGTGTCTCCCCTAAATGTATATGCTGGAGGTTTGATTCACAGTGGGATAGCATTTGGAGGTGAGATCTTTGGGAGGTGATTAGATAATGGGGGTAGAGCATTCATGAAGTAATCAGTGCCAATATAAGAAAAGTGAGGGAAATGGCCTCTCCCTCTCTATCACTTAAAGGAATAGCAAGAAGGTGCCTATCAGTAAACCAGGAAGAAGGCCCTTACCAGACACCAAATGCTGGCATCTTGATTTTGAATTTCACAGCATCCAGAACTGTGAGAAAAAAAAATGTTGTTTAAACCACCCAGGCTATAATATTTTGTTATAGTATCCTGGGCAGAGTAAGACAATCCTATTGTATAATAAAAAATATTTATTAATTTAGTCACTTATTTACTCAACAAATAAAGAATATGCAAAAATCAGTTGAGAGGCCATTGCTCTCAGTCAGTTGACAGATGTTGGCAAGTTAGTGATGCCAATGGAGAATGATGAATAGATTTGGCATATATTTATTTAACAAAGTGAAATCAACGTGTAAGTCGGTAGAAGGTTTATGGACGAGGGCCAAAAATGATTTCAAGGTTTTATAATCAATTAATTGATACTGATGTCGTTCTTTGAGTTAGGAAACACTTGGAGAATATGCTAGGTTAGAAAAATAACAAATTTTCTAATAGCAAAATATGTAGTGCAAAAATAGGAAAAATACAAAATCAGAGACTAATTTAGACTGAAATGTGTCACTGGAGACTTTATAGCAATCATTCATTTATCAAGATATTAACTGAAAATTTAAATAATTATAAATAAAATAATTATTATTTGTGATAATACATAAACATGTATGTATGGTGTATACACATAAATACCACAAAGAGGTGATGAATTATTTGTGTAAGTTCATAGGGACATTTTCAAAATCTCATATTATTATTTCCAGTTATTGCCAGATGCAGTAATAACTAAATAAGGAGTTAGAGTAACATAATTTATAATATTGTGTGTTTGTACATGTATAAACTGTGAAACAAAAACTGTATTATCTTTACATGCCATTAAAACCTTTCCAAAAATAGTTGTCATAATTGTCCACAATGAAACCTCAATAAATTTAAAAAGACAAAATTATACAAATCACACAATATAACAAAACTGAAAACTAGTGACAAATTTGAACAACAAATCAAAACCAAATAAAAATTTTAAAATACAGTCTCACAGTTAACTGTTGAGCTAAGAAAAAATTAAAAATACTATTTCAAAGTATTTATATCGCAAATTCTGAACATTTCATGTCAAAACTTAGAGGAACCATTAAAGATATACTCAAGACAAATTTTAAAAAGGGGTAAAGAAATATATTGAAAAGAAGAATGGAAAAAAGAAATAAAATGAATAAAGGAAAGAACAAGGAAGGAAGGTAAATGGGAGGGATGGAACAAAGGAAGGAGAGAGGAATAAGGAGAAAGGCAAAAAGAAAGGAGGGTAAGAGGAGAAAAGGATGGGAGGAAGGCAAATGACTCAACTCAAAACCAAAGAAATAATTGGAGACAGCTTAAGCAGACAAGTAGTAAACATAAAAGCAGAACATTAAGCATTAGTGACAGGAAACACACACACACACACAGAATTGTAAGTACATCCAATGTCTATTTTGTTAAATAAAACCACAAAACCAAGTTTAATTTCTTGTTTTTCAAATCCAACTGGGAGGGGTATAAATCACAAAATTAAAAATGAGATAATGGAGATAATAGATGTGGAAGTTATAGAAACATTTTAAGAAAATAATATTTACAAACTTTTGCTAATAAATTTGAAAATGTCAATGAAGAAGTAATATTTTTCTGACAAATATAAACTCTGAATCTTTATTCACAAAGAAAAGCCTGAAAATTAACTGTATCCGTCTGTTTTCACACAGCAATAAAGATATTGTGTGAGACTGGGTAATCTATAAAGAAAGAGGTTCAATTGACTCACAGTTCCACACAACTGAGGAGACCTCAGAAAACTTACAATCATGGGAGAAGGTGAAGGGGAAACAAGGCACTTCTTACGTGGCTGCAGGAGAAAGAAAGGGAGAAGAGGGATGTGTCAGACACTTATCAAACAGCCAGATCTTGTGCAAACTCACTCACTATCATGATAACAGGATGGGGGAAACTGCTTCTATGATCCAATCATCTCCCACCAGGTACCTCCCTTGACATGTGGGGACCACAATTTGAGATGAGATTTGGCTGGGGACACAGAACCACATTAATATCATTCTGCTCCAACTCCTCTCAAATCTCATGTCCCTTTCACATTTCAAAATCAATCATGCCTTCCCAACAGTCGCCAAAGTCTTAACTGTTTCCAGCATTAACCCCAAAGTCCAAGTCCAAAGGTCCATCTGAGACAAATCAAGTTCCTTCTGCCTATCAGCCTGTAAAATCAAAAACAAGTTGTTACTTCCAAGATACAATGGGGGTACAGACATTGGGTAAATGTCCCCATTCCAAATGGGAGAAATTGGCCAAAATAAAGGGGCCACAGGCCCCATGCAAGTCTGAAACCCAGCCAGGCAATCATTAACTTTTAAAGCTCCAAAATCTCATTTGAGTCCATGTCTCACATCCAGGGCACACTAATGCAAGGGGTGGGCTCTCAGGACCTTGGGCAGTTTCACCCCTGTAACTCTTCAGAGTATGGTCTCTGTGGCTTTCATGAGCTGGCATTGAGTGCCTAAGGTGCAAGTTGTTGGTAGATCTACCATTCTGAGGTCTGGAGGACGGGGCCCTCTTCTCACAGGTCCACTAGCCAGTGCCCCAGTGTGGACTCTGTGTGGGGGCTCCAACCCCACATTTTCTTTCCATACTGCCCTAGCAGAAGTTTGCCATGAGGGCTCTGCCCCTGTGCAGACTTCTGCTTGGACATCCAGGCGTTTTCATACATCCTCTAAAATCTAGGTGGAGGTTCCCAAAGTTTAACTCTTCTCTTCTGCATAACTGCAGGCCCAGCACCACATGGAAGCCACCAAGACTTGGGACTTTCACCCTCTGAAGCAGTGGCCCCAGCTGTACTTTGGCCCTTTTAGCCATGGCTGGAGCTGGAGTGGCTGGGAAGCAGGGTGCCACATCTCAGGGCTGCACAGAGCAGTGGAGACCTGGGCCTGGCCTACAAAACCACTTTTTTTCCTCTTAGGCCTCCAGGCCTCTGAGGGGAGGGGCTACTGTGAAGATCCTTGACATGTCCTGGAGACATTTTCCCCATTGCCTTTGCTATTAACATTTGGCTCCCCATTATTTATGCAAATTTCTGCAGCTGATTAGAATTTCTTCTCAGAATATGGGCTTTTCTATCACATAGTGAGGCTGCAAATTTTCCATACTTTATGCTCTGCTTCCCTTTTAAACATAAATTCTAATTTTAAATCATCTCTTTGTGAATGCTTATAACTGAGCACTTTCAGAATAAGCCGGATTTCCTCTTGAATGCTTTGCTGCTTAGAAATTTCTTCCACTAGATACCCTAAAATATCTGTCTCAAGTTCAAAGTTCCACAGATCTCTAGGGCAGGGCAAAATGCCACCAGTCTCTTTGCTAAAGCATAGCAAGAATGACCTTTGCTCCAGTTCCTAGTAAGTTCTTTATCTCCATCTGAGACCACCTCATCCTGGAATTCATTGTCCATATCACTATCAGCATTTTGGTCAAAACCATTCAACAAGTCTCTAGGAAGTTCCAAACTTTCCCAAATCTTCCTGTCTTCTTCTGAGTCTTCCAAACTGTTCCAACCTCTTCCTGTTACCAAGTTCCAAAGTTGCTTCCACATTTTCAGATTATCTTTCCAGCAGTACTCCACACTTGGTACCAATTCCATTATCAGTCCTTTTTCACACTGCTATAACAATACTGAGCCTGGTTAATTTATAAAGGAGAGAAGTTTAACTCACAGTTCTACATGGCTGGGAGGCCTCAGGAAACTTACAATCATGGCAGAAGGTGAAGGCGAAGCAAGGCACCTTCTTCACAAGGTGGCAAGAAGGAGAAGTGCTGAATGAAAGGGAAAGAGCTCCTTATAAAACCTGCAGATCTCGTGAGAACTCACTCACTATCACGAGAACAACATGGGGGAAATTGCCTCTATCATCCAGTCACCTCCCACCGGTTTCCTCCCATTGACATAAGAGGATTACAATTTGAGATGAGATTTGCGTGGGACACAAAGCCAAACCATATCATTAATTATAATAATACTAATGTGAAAATCAAGTTAAACTTTATTTTATATCATAACTGAAAAGAAATTCAATATTAATTAAAAAGTTAAGTACAATAATTGAAATCATCAATGAAGCACAGAACAAACTTTTAAAAGGCGGCTTGCAATGCATGACATAGAAATAAAAAAAAAAAAACTCTTTATGCTAAAAATAAAAACCACTAAACAACCCTTTATAAACTCTTGGGCACTATATATGTGCTATTACATGTGAGACTTACAACAATTCATTGAATTTGTTTTATTATTACCATCATTTTATAGAGATAAACTGATGTTGAAATAAATAGCCCAAATAACATCATGGTGGATTTGATGCAAAGAAAAGAAAAATAGAAAAAAAAATTATCATAGTATTACTTCAAAACAACAGATGACAGAATCAGACTTTTACTAAGTTCTTGTAAACTCTCAAAAACTTAAAATCCATGTTCTGTGTAAGCCAAACGTGTATGTAAAAAGAAAGGAAAACTATACGCTTTTTTTTTTTTTTTTTTTTTTTTTTTTTTTGAGAGAGTCTCGCTTTGTTGCCCAGGCTCGAGTGCAGTGATGTGATCTCGGCTCACTGCAACCTCCACCTCTTGGGATTCTTGTGACTCAGCCTCCTGAGTAGTAGTTGGAATTACAGGTGTATGCCACCATGCCCATCTAATTTTTGCACTTTTAGTTGAGGCGGGGTTTCCCCATGTTGGCCAGGCTGGTCTCTAACTCCTGGCCTTAAGAGATCCACCTGCCTCAGCCTTCCGAAGTGCTGGGATTACAAGCGTGAGCCACCATGCCTGGCCTATACTTCAATTTTTGAAGTTAGCAAATTCTGATAACAAAATCTAAAAATTAAAGCCCAGAAATTATAGCTTTATATCAAATTGATATTAATGTGAAAATTCTAGAAAAATAATATCAACCATTCAATTTAACAATTACAACAACAAAAAACACAGGCTCTCAAAATATGTGATAAAGTCCACAAGCCATTTATGTGGATTATTAATACAGACCAGGAATAAAAAAATAGTCTTTAATACATGAGAGACAAAAATGTCAACCTTAAACAGCCAATGTTCAACTTAAAGTAATTAAATATAATCAGGAGAAACAATAACAATTTTTTACCACTTTACAAAGTAATTTAAGAAAATGACTTAAGATTTGGTCAAAGATTGTTTATAAGTGAAAATTTCAAAATGATGTAAGTGACCAAGATCGAGGAATGGATAAATAAATTTTGTTATGTAAGTGTGATACAGTATGTGACCTTTAAAAGTCATCTTTTTAATAAATAATGGATTAGATAATGTTATGATATAATGTTAAGTGTAATACAAAGCAATATACACAATCAAAGTATGGCATTTCACCAGATATATAAAAGTAATATTTTATGTCCTTAGAAAAAGTATTAAAAATAACAAAAATTATTCAAAATAAGCAAATATTTCAAGATAGTGCAGAAATTATCTTTTTGAGGTGAGATTTCTGTCTTAGCCAGTTTGAACTGCTATAATAACAATATTGTAGACTGGGTAGCTTAAACAACAGAAATTTGTCTTTCCCAGTTTGGTGCCTGGAAAATCAGGATCAAGGTGTTTGTAGATTGGATTCCTGCTGAAGGCTCTATTCTGGTATGCACATCTTCTTGATGTAACCTCACATAGTGGGGACAGAAAAATAGCTCTAGCCTGTTTTTTCTTATGGTGGCTCCAACCTCATGACCTCACTGAAACTGAATTATCTCCCAAAGACCTTACCTCTGAACATCATCCTATTGGAGAGTAGAGTTTTTACATACACATTTTTTCATGGAGGGCACAAACATACAGTCCATAACTGTTGCCTTTTTTTTCGTGTTTTTATACACATTTTGCACCTTACTTTTTTTTTCTGTAAGCTCCAGCTACCTTTTAAATATAGAAAATGTAGTAGTGTTTCTAATAGCAACAGAATTAGTAAGAGCCTAAATTTCCTTCATCCAATGGCAAATAGGTAACTAATAGTATAGAGCAGTCATACTAGAGAATATCACTCAGTTGTTAAGAAGCATAGAAAGATCCCAAGACATGCTTGTTTAAAAATCAACAGGTATGTTACCTCTGAGAGAGGCCCATCTGGAAGGCTTGCTCTTAATGCTCAAATTGTGGACTCGTTGACTTAAAATTACTCTTTTAAGTGTATGAATCCACAATTACTATCCAAGCCACAACTAAGCAGCAGAGAGAATGCACCAGAGATTGAGCATATCAATAAATGAGTCAGTTTCCAATTTCTTGGTAAAGAAAAAGGTGATATTGATGAAGGATAGGAGCTAGGGTCCCAGAGATCCACCCAGTGACTCCACAAGCAACCCTTGCTGATGGAAGTGTTATATACTTCCATCCTCTTTCTTATGTTGTTGTGGAATGTGATCTACTTTCAGTGCACCAAGTCCAGCGACAATTTATACAATCTTATTTATCTGGGGACAAAGTCATATATAAATATGAAGCAAAAATACATACTCAACTATTCACAGTTATTGTCTCTAGAAGGAAAATACACAATTGAGGGAATGTATGGGGAATTTAATCTTTTTCTTTGCATATTTTTACATTGTAATTTTTTCAAAACTCATCCCTCAATTGGGTAATAAAGAAAAAAGTGATACTTGTTGCTATCTCTAGACAATGATTATGTAGGTCTTCTTTGCTGTAGTATACAAGTGAATAAAATTACAACTTGGTTAACAACTCAAATATAAAACAGAATAATAGTTAGTCAAGGAAACTGCCAAACAAGTTTGTCAGCTTGGCCTCCAACAGCTTGAAAAGGGCAACTATTCAGTACTACAGCCAATTTAGGATGTTTTATTGGCCACGTGGCCAAGGTACATTGGCCAGCTCCTTAACAGTTCTTTACTAGCTCCTAAATCGTTTTTTTTTTTTTTTTTTTTTAAATGAATGAGTCTTTGTTCATGACCTTCAAGAAAGGATTTTTCAGCCAGAAGGATCAGTGGAGTGTGTCAGGCATCAGGAATTCAGATATGTATAATAAGCAGCCTCTGCCCTCAGGGAGCTTGCTACCCAGCAGGGAAGGCAGGCCATTATAGGCACTATCAGTACGGGGTCCAGCGCTAGTCTCTGGGGTCAGACCTGGGTTAGTGCTACTGTGTGATCTAGGGAAAAAGACCTAACCTCAGTTCTGCTCAGCTCCTCACCTATAATGGAGGGCAATCATGACATCTACTTCTTTAGGTTACTGTATGGAGAGAGAGAGAAAACATATGTAAGGTTACTATTTAAATACATTACTTTGATGCATAGTGACAAAAGCTATAATAGAGGTCAGCAAAAACGATGTTTGCAGCAGCCCCATTAGGTAGCCCATTGAGAATTCTCACGTATAATAGATAACTTTTGTATCCTTGGTTCTTAGTATGGGCACATGAATCCATTAGCAGGATTTCTGCCTCTCAGGAGAGGTCTGACAAACTGTCCTGGGTATTCAAAATTGTCCCTTTACTGTAAGTGTCAATCTCCTGTGTTCATAGAAAAATAGACTCACAAGCAATGAAGAGATCCCAGTCTGGGTTCTGATGTTGACTGGATGGGGTGGGATGGGGAGATACATATTCCTTTCTGCTGTAGGCTTTTTTTTTTTTTTTTTTTGATCCGCTGTAGACTTTTATGAAAGTGGCTTGGTGTCCAGCAAACAGAAAGCTAGATCTGGTTTGTAATGCGTCCAAAGTACAGAGCAGCCCACTGCACAAAGCTGTCCTCTCTGGTTTTGCTCTTGCTCTGTGTTCAATGTTGCTTGTTTCAGAATGGCTGCCAGGTGTCTTCTCTTCCACTGGACTGAGAGTTCCCAGCGAGTCAGGCTACTCCACACTGCAGCTGGAGACTGTCACAAAGGAGACTGGAGGTGGCCCAGCAAACTCGATTTTCCTATCATATGAGCAGGGGAAAAATACACTGAGGTGTCTCAAAGGGATTGGAACTTACAATAAAGGTGGTCCTCTTGACCCCTGCAAGCCCTTTAAGTGGTGGCGAAATTGTTTTCCTGATGTTAATTGTTATGACTCTTGCAGTTTTTAAAAACATCATTTGCTTTTAATGATGCAGGAAAGCATTAAATGATTTAAGGGTAGAGCTTATGCAAAACCACTTGTTCTGCTCAACTAACTCATGGGTTCTAAATGCCTCATGAGTGTCCTTTTAAATCCCTATTATGATAAATGAGACCAAATGGCATGTTTTGCTGTACTGTCTAAATTGGTCACATTTTTCTGCATATTGCCTGACTCTTCTAATATTATAAAATCAGCTAGGAGATAAATTATATAAACCAGCACTCGTGCTCTAGAGTTTAGCCTCCTGTGGTGGATAACATGCCTCACAGGAAATGCAGGAAGCAAACAGTTAGATTTGGGACAAATCCTTCTGTCTTCACTGTGATGACTCATTTTCCTTCTCTGTATTGTTTGATTTTTATGCTCAACATAGACAAGGATCCTCTGCGTCCCAAAATACTTCAGAGCCACAAGTAAAGTGAGCATCTGAGAGGTCTAGGGCAGGGAGGAAAAAAGATGTGAAAATCAAGTAGCACAAGTCCCAGGACTCTTCCGAAAGAGAGTTCCAAGTTCCTCAAGTCATATTTTAGGAAAGAAGTCATGTTTTATGCCAAAGATCAAGAGGCAGATGTAAGGGAATGGACAGCAGACAGGAATTCAGGAAACCAGATCTGAGTTCCAGCTTTCGCGAGCTGGCTGTAGAAATTTACCTGAGTCCCTTGATCTGTAGCATATTCAAATGTTCTCAACTATAGAATATGAGACTTAGAGAGTTGCTTTTAAAGAACCCTTCCAGCTCCAATGTTCTCTATTTTTTTTCTTAAGTTCTCATCCCTATGATAACTCAGAGAGTTGCTTTTAAAGAACCCTGCCAGCTCCAATGTTCTCTATTTTTTTTTCTTAAGTTCTCATCCCTATGATAACTCATTATGTATAGGTAAATATCCCTAAATTTTAAAATAATCCCAAAATCTGAAATACTTCTGACTCCAAGCATTTCACATAAGGAATATTCAACCTTTAGCTATTTATTTTCTTGCTTTGCATAACTTACCCCACCCTTTTATTCTTCTTTCTTAGGTATGTTAATAGATTTACCTACCTAAGGTAAAATTAAAAATTTGCTACTTTCAAATTTTGCTGGCCTAAGGCTCTGTCTATCTCAATGAGAATGAGCAAAGGCACCTGTCATAGGCCTATATTGCTAAACTCACATGATCTTGTACCACAAATTTTAAAAATAGATTAGCCACAATATCATCAGAACTGAAAGGATAGCTCCACATACTAATAGAGAAAATGTGAAAAAAAAAAAGTCTGTATATTGTTTCTGTGATTCCTTACTGTACATTCTGAGTTTTCACGGGATGGAAGCAAGGCATTTAAGTTTCGTAGCCTCATTTTCTTTTTCTGAACCGCAGATCAAACCTCCTGCACCTCCTTGGTAATGCACATGAATGTGCCTTGCAGGTTAGAAACCCCCACACAGATGAAAGACTTTGATCAATGAATTTATTTCATAGCATTTCACCTTTTGGGTTTCTCTTTTTAATTCTTTTTCTTATTTATTTATTTTTTTTCAGATGGAGTCTCAGTCTGTTGCCCAGGCTGAAGTGCAGTGGCTTGATCTTGGCTCACTGAAAGCTCCGCCTCCAGGATTCAGGCCATTCTCCTGTCTCAGCCTTCCTAGTAGCTGGGACTACAGGCGCCAGCCACCGAGCCCGGCTAATTTTTTTTTTTTTTTTTTTTTTTTTGTATTTTTAGTAGAGACGGGGTTTGACTGTGTTAGTCAGGGTGGTCTCGATCTCCTGAGCTTGTGATCTGTCCACCTCAGCCTCCCAGAGTGCTGAGATTACAGGCGTGAGCCACCGCACCTGACTTTTTCCTCATTTTTTATCATCCATGTTAAAGGAATGGCAGTTACAGCTTGGAGCTTTCACCTTCTTTCAATAAAACTTTAGAGATAAAAAAATAGAAAAGTGTCACAATAAACATACATGTACATGTGTCTTTATAGTAGAATGATTTATAATCCTTTGGGTATATACCCAGTAATGCGATTGCTAGGTCCAATGGTATTTCTGGTTCTAGATCCTTGAGAAATCGCCATACTGTCTTCCACAATGATTGATCTAATTTACACTCCGACCAATAGTGTAAGAGCGTTCCTATTTCTCCACATCCTCTCCAGCATCTGTTGTTTCCTGACTTTTTAATGATTGCCATTCTAAGTGACGTGAGATTGTATCTCATTGTGGTTTTGATTTGCATTTCTCTAATGACCAGTGATGATGAGCTTTTTTTTCATATGTTTGTTGGCTGCATAAATGTCTTCTTTTGAAAAGTGTCTGTTCATATCCTTCACCTACTTTTTGATGGGGTTGTTTGTTTTATTCTTGTAAATTTGTTTAAGTTCTTTGTAGATTCTGGATATTAGCCCTTTGTCAGATGGATAGATTGCAAAAGTTTTCTCACCTCTGTAGGTTGCCTGTTCATTCTTGTAACCGACCCAAATGCCCACCAATGATAGATTGGATAAAGAAAATGTGGCACATATGCACCACGGAATACTGTGCAGCCATAAAAAAGGATGAGTTCATGTCCTTTGTGGGGACATAGATGAAGCTGGAAACCATCATTCTCAGCAAACCAACACAAGAACAGAAGACCAAACACCACATGTTCTCATTCATAAGTGGGAGGTGAACAATGAGGACGCATGGATATCACACACTGGGTGGGGATTGGGGACTAGGAAAGGCATAGCATTAAGAGAAATACCTAATGTAGATGATGTAGATGACGGGTTGATGGATGCAGCAAACCACCATGGCATCGTATACCTATGTAACAAACCTGCGTGTTCTGCACACGTATCCCAGAACTTAAAGTATAATTTTAAAAAGAAAGAAAATAATCCTTTATAGATATAAGCTACCTCAAAGTGCCTTTGCTCATTCTCATTGAGATAGACAGAGCCTTAGGCCAGCAAAATTTGGAAGTAGCAAATTTTTAATTTTACCTTAGGTAGGTAAATCTATTAACTTACCTAAGAAAGAAGAATAAAAGGGTGGGGTAAGTTATGCAAAGCAAGAAAATAAATAGCTAAAGGCTGGATATTCCTTATGTGAACCGCTTGGAGTCAGAAGTATTTCAGATTTTGGGATTATTTTAAAATTTAGGGATATTTACCTATACATAATGAGTTATCATAGGGATGAGAACTTAAGAAAAAAAAATAGAGAACATTGGAACTCTCTAAGTCTCATATTCTATAGTTGAGAACATTTGAATATGCTACAGATCAAGGGACTCAGGTAAATTTCTACAGCCAGCTCGCAAAAGCTGGAACTCAGATCTGGTTTCCTGAATTCCTGTCTGCTGTCCATTCCCTTACATCTGCCTCTTGATCTTTGGCATAAAACATGACTTCTTTCCTAAAATATGACTTGAGGAACTTGGAACTCTCTTTCGGAAGAGTCCTGGGACTTGTGCTACTTGATTTCCACATCTCTTTTCCTCCCTGCACTAGTGGGTGCTTATACATACTTGTGGAATTGGTTAGGTCAGCAGCAGGAAAAACATTTGTGAGTAGAGTAGGCGGGGGAAGTGTGTCTGAGGTTAGACTGAGCAGCAGAATCTCATAGACTCCAAGGTGCTCTTGGGTTGCCAAAACTATTCGTCCCAAAAGCCCAGTCAAAATGCAATTAGTTGCCTTCCCTTTCTCCTCAATTTTTGCTCTAAAAACTCCTTTGTTACTTATAATGTTGACAGTGTTGCATGAAATCACTGCTACATTTACTGACCTCCTATTATGGGCCAGGTGCTGTTCTGGGTACTTAATGTGCACAATCTCATTTCTCTCTCACTGCTGCACTCCATGGTAAATATAATAATGCCCTGTTATGGGTTAAATTGTGTCCCTCGAAAATTCATATGCTGAGGTCCTAATCCCTAGTACCTCAGAATTTGACCTTATTTTGAAATAGGGTCAACGTAGATATTATTGGTTAAGATGAGGTCATTAGGCATCCCTGATTCAATGCAATATGAATGATGTCCTTATAAAATCAGAAAATTTAGAGACAGAATCATGCACACAGGGAGAAAGCCCTGTCTTCATGCCAGGGCTTCATGCCAAGGAATGAAGACAGGGATCTATATACCAAGGAATGCAAAGGTTCCCAGCAAGTCATCAGAAGCCAGGAGAAAAGCATAGAATCAACTTTCTTCTCATGGTTTTAGTTCTAAGGGAACCAAACTTATGATATCTTGATCTTGGGGTTCCGGCCTCCAGAACTGTGAGACAATATATTTCTGTTGTTTAAGGCAGATAAATTTATCTTTAAACTTGTAATACTCTGTTATGGAAGCCCTAGAAAACTGATACACCACTTTCTGCAGATAATAAAACTGAGTCTCAGATTAAATAACCAGTCATCCTAATGACAATAAGAAGCAGGTCTAGCTTTAAAACCTTGGTCTGTTTAAATGTCACATTGTCTCCCAGTGCCCTCATAAAAGACCTTGCTTCCTAACAGTGGTTAAGAGCATAAACTCAGCAGCCACAATGCCTAGTTTTGAATCCTAGCTCTCAGCATTCATTGGCGGGTTTGACTTAAACTGTCTGTGATTCAATTTACTTTGTAAAATGAGCATGTTAATGTTATCCATTTCATAGGTTTGTTGATAAGATTAAATGTGTTAACATTTATACCATGCTTAAAGCTTGTTCTGGTCAATAATGACTGCCCTTCAATGACTGGCAATTATTACCTCATCACCTTATGTAGGTATAATGGAGATGCTATTTTTGCAAGTAAGCCTAAACTTTAACATTTTCTTTATATAATTGTTCTTCTGGAGCTTTCCATGTGAGTAGACTTATCTTGCAGGGCAGAAGAGTGTTGCAAACCAAGTTTATTGTTTTTACTTTAACACATTTCTTGAGTTATAATTTATATACCACAAAATTCAGGCATTAAAAGTGTACAAATTAATTGGCTTTTAGTGTTTCCAAGAGTTGTGCAACCATCACCAAACTAAGACAAGTTTTGGTGAAGAAAGATTTTATAAATTTTTTTTTACTTCCATGTACTACATCAATAGTAGGCTTAATGTATTAGATCAAAGTATTTTACCTAAGTGATGTCCATACAGGATGAGGAAAGTCATTAATACCTCTGTAGTAGGCAGAATATCTCCTCCTTTCAAATGCAAATATGTTATAGACCTTAAAATAGAGAGGTTATCCTGGATTATGGAGGTGGGCCCCATTGCATCACAGGAGTCCTTAAAAGTAGAGAACTACTTCCAGCTAGAGGCAGAAGAGGAAGGCAGAGAAATATGGCAGAAGGGGAAGGGATTCAAAGTGTAAGAGGGACTCACATTCTGTTCTTGCTGGAGGGAGGCCATATGGAAGGCATGAGAAGGATTGCATGCGGTTTACAGAAGCAAATACTCATCCCTGAAAGACAGCCAGCAAGGAAATGGGGATCTTGGCTCTACCATGTCAAGAAAGTGCATTTGTCCAATGACCTGAAAGAGCTTGCAGGTAATTTTTCCCTACAGCCTCTGGAAAGAATGCAGCACAGCAACCCCTTGATTCAGGCCTTGTAAGACTAAGCAGATGGTCCAGTTGCTTCAGACTTCTGACCTAGGGAATGGTGAGATGGGTGTTTTCTAAGCTGCTCTGTTTGTGGTAATTGTTATAGGAGCAATAGAAAACTCACATGCCCTGATTTCTGGAAGAAAAAAAAAATGACAGAGGCTCCAATATTTGCTCCTCTTACCCTTCCAAATCCTCAGAGGTTGAAGATTGTAGAAAGGGCCATGTATTGGAAAAGTGAGGGAGCCACTGGGCAAAGGGAAGGTTTGTGGAAGGAGGTATCGCACAGATTATTCTCAAACTACCTGGGTGCCAGCGCATCACCTTTTGGTAAAGGCAACATGACAGAGCTGCTTGCTTAGGCAAGAAAAGTCCTTGAAGTTGAGATTTCCTGGCCAAATTTGGTTTCCGTGTGGCATAGGTGAGATCAGTAGTCACAGAAGGCTCTGCAGCTAGGTTGAAGGAACTGCTGAAAACTAAGGTGGGGCACACAGGCATAGGAAAACCTTTGGAACTCTGACCAAGCACAGCAGAGATTATGAACTATCACACTTGTGAATGATATGATTTGGATCTGTGTCCCTACCCAAATCTCATGTCAAATTGTAATCCTTGATGTTGGAGGTGCGCCCTGGTGGGAGGTGATTGGATCATGTGGGTTGATATGATTTAGCTGTGTCCCCACCCAAATCTTACCTTGAATTGTAATAATCCCCATGTGTCAAGGGCAGAGCCAGGTGGAGATAATTGAATCGTGGCTGCAGTTTCCCCCATACTGTTCTCATGGTAGTGAATAAGTCCCATGAGAATTGATGGTTTTATAAATGAGAGTTCCGTTGCACAAGCTCTCTTGCCTGCCTCTATGTAAGACGTGACTTTGCTCCTCCTTTCTTTTCTGTCATGATTGTGAGGCCTCCCCAACCAGGTAGAACTGTGAGTCAATTAAGCCTCTTTCCTTTATAAATTACCCAGTCTCCGGAAACTGTTTATTAGCAATGTGAGAACAGACTAATATAGGGGTAGTACTTCATGAATCGTTTAGTAGCATCCCCTCAGTGCTTTTCCCATGATAGTGAGTGAGTTATTGTGAAATCTGGTTGTTTACAAGTGTGTAGCACCTCCCTTCTTGCATTCTTTCTCTTAAGCTGGCCAAGGGAAGTGCCTCACTTCCCCTTTGCTTTCTGCCATTATTGCAAGTTTTCTGAGGTCTTCCCAGAAGCAGAAGCCGCTATACTTCCTATAAAGCCTGCAGAACCATGAGCCGATTAAACCTCTTTTCTTTATAAATTACCCAGTCTCAGGTATTCTTGCATTCATGAAAGAATGCCTGAATACTGTGGAATTCAGATATAAATGTAAATAAGGTGGAGGAAGGGCATCATCTTGGCTATAAGAGGGTCAAAGGACAGCACCCTTAGATAGAGACTAGCTCATTCTCTGCACTGTGAGATTGTGGAAAACACACACCTCTTCCCCTGTGGCACAAATATTCAGTTGACATTTTGGAGAGGAGCTAGGGAGATGGAGACAAGTCTGAGAAGAAACATTATTTTTCTAAGAAAAAGCATGATCATCCTAAAGGAACCATTGAAATGATTACAGCACAATGAAGTTTAAAACGTGATGAAGGATGAGGGGCCAAGGTGGCTGACTAGATGTATCCAGGAAGAGCTTCTCCCACTGAGAGAACAGACCATCAAGACTGGCACACTATGAACAGATCTTCAGAGGGAAGGTGTTGAGAATGGACAGAGAGAGGACACAAACCTTGGCTGATGGAGGAGGAAGCTGGGAACCCTGCATGGGGTTACCAAGCACAAGGACTCATTTCTGGCTCCAAACAGCTCCTAGCAAAGGGGCAAGTTAAATAGGCATGAACTGGCTCACTCTTACAACAAACCTCTGGAATCCTAGCTGCAGGAGACCCTACAAACCCATGGACATTTGAGCTGGTAGAGAGTGCTGCTTGGAGAGTTTCCAGAGACAGGAATCCAGCTTGTGTGGAGCTCAGAGGGGTTCACACTGCATTGGCTGCAAAGGAGCACAAGCAGGGATGCCCAAGGCTTGCCATACTCCTGTGGGTGACTTTGGCTTTCATTCATTCTCTAACCTGGACAGAACAGGGCTATCTTGCCCATGGAATGGTGACAGTCTGATCTGAGTGTCCCCTGTCTGCCAGCTTCTCCCAGGGTCCTTGTCTGGCTGCATCTGCTTACAGTACAGCCTTGCATGTGAAAACAGGGAGTATCCCAGTGGCCATGGCTATAGCTCTTTCACTGACAGACCACAGCTAACTGTCAGAGAGTGTTCGCAGATGTGTTCCTGCCAGCACCCACTCACCTACAGCCTCCCCCAACCACTGTTCTAGTGCGCACTTGCCCATCGCCTCACCCCACCACTTTGCCAGTGTGTGTACATGCATGGACTTCACCATGGCTCCACCCCCACCTGTGCACATTTGCCCAGAGCCTTACCCCATCACTTTGCCAGTGTGTGTACATGCATGGACCTCACCATTGCCCCCTCCTCAACCATTGCATGCATACACATGTACCCTGCTCCCAGTCATTGCTGACATGCAGGTATGGACTTAGCTGTACTATTGCTCCTCTTTCCCTGGTGTGCACACATGAGCATGAAACTCACTACCATTGCCCCCACACAAAACTTTTGCTTGCACCCTGCATCAGAGTGTTGTTGTCAGTGGACTGGGAATACCTTGGTCCCTACGGTTCAGCAGATGCTTGGCATCAAAGGACCAGAGAACAAAGCCATGGACCTGTTCCCAGTCCCCAGGGTAAGAGCACACAGCCTAGGAGTGATGAGCTGAGTCTTAGCCACCTGAGATCATCCAGAAATGAAGCCAGTCAACCAAACCCAACTTATATCATAGTCAAGCCATCAAGGGCATCAGAGAATTTAAAAAAAAAACAGCTCCTTCCAAAGAACAGCAACTTAAAGATTAAAGAAACATCGGCCCACACGGATGAGAAAGAATCTGTGCAAGAACTGCAACTCTAAAAGTCAGAGTGTCTTTTTTACCTCCAAAAGACCATACTAAGCCTCCAAAAATGGTCCTTTACTGATAAAATGGCTGAAATGAGGGATATAGAATTAAGAATCAGGATGGCAGTGAAGATCACCAAGATTTAGGAGAACAGTGAAACCCAATCCAAGGAAACTTTGCAATCCAGTAAAATGATTCATGATCTGAAAGATGAAATAGCAATTTTCAGAAACAACTAAACTGATCTGGTAGAGCCAAAAGCTCACTACAAAATTTCATGTCAGGTGCTGTGGCTCACAGCTGTAATCCTAGCACTTTGGGAAGCTGAGATGGGAGGATGAAAAGATTATTTGAGCCCAGGAGTTCAAAACCAGCTTGGAAAACATGGTCAAAATGCATCTTTATAAAATGTACAAAAATTAGCCAAGCATGGTGGCACACACCTGTAGTCCCAGCTACTCAGGAAGCTGAAGTGGGAAGATCTCTTGAGCCTGGAAGGTCAAGGTTGTGGTGGCACCATGGCACTCCAGCCTGGGTGACAGGGCAAGATGCTGTCTCAAGGAAAAAAAAAAAAGAACCTTATAATATAATCTGAAGTATTGACAACAGAATAGATCGAGCTGAGGAAAAAATCTCAGAGTTCTAAGAGACAAGTTCTTTGAACTAACTCAGTCAGAAAAAAAAGAAAAAATATTTTAAAAAAATGAATGAAATCTCTGAACAATATGAGATTATGTAAAGAGACCAAACCTATAACTCATTGGATCCGTTGGCATCCCTGAAGGAAAGGGGGAAAGAGAGAGCAAGCAACTTGGAAAACATATTTGAGGGTACTCTTCACAAAAATGTCCCCAACCTTGCTAGATAGGTCAACATGCAAATTCAGGAAACTCAGAGAATCCCTATGAGATAGAACACAAGGCAATCATCCAGAGAGCACATAGTTATCAGAGTCTCCATGGTCAACACAAAAGAAAAAACTATTAAGGGCAGCTAGAGAGAAGGAGCAAGTAACCTACAAAGGGAACCCCATCATGCTAATAGCAGATATTTCAGCACAAACATTACAAGCCAGGAGAGACTGAGGACCTATATACTGCACCCTGAAAAGAAAAAAAAAGAAATTCCAATCAAGAATTTCATATCTGGCCAAACTAAGCTTCATAAGCAAAGGAGAAATAATTTTTTTTTTCAGACAAGCAAATGCTAAGAGAATTTTTTTAACCACCAGATCTACCTTATACATGCTCCTTAAGGTTGTACTAAACATGGGAACAAAAGACCAGTGCCAGCCACCACAAAAACGCACTTAAGGACATAGACCATTGACACAATAAAGCAACTATACAATCAAATCTACATAACAACCAGCTAACAACACAATGACAGGATCAGAGTCCCACATATAAATATTAATCTTGAATGTACATGGGCTAAATGCCCCACTTTAAAAGGCATAGTGTTGCAAATTGGATAAAGAAGCAAGACCAAAAGGTATGGTATCTTTACGAGACCTAGCTCATGTGCAATGACACCAACAGGCTCAAAGTAAAGTGATGTAGAAGACCTAGTTAAAAAAAAAAAAAAAAGAAAACAAAAAATAAAGCAGGTGGTGCTGTCTTATTTCAGACAAAACAGACTTTAACCCTTTTCCTATTTGCACTGAGAACACATGCTGGTGGCACTTGTGGCTTCAGTGTTTACCCGGAGTAATTTTGCCATGAAATAACTTACTTGTATTATTATTTCACATCACTCTGGTATATCAACTTTGGTAACAAAAGACATCATTCTATTTATAGCATTCTGTTTTTAGCAGCGATATTTCCCATTTATAAAATATAGTAATTCTTGATCACTGAAAATGTCAAATCTTAGAAAATATAGCATTTCTACGTGTGATGTAAATGTTGTTCTTGAACAGTGGTTGGCCCAAGATTCATTGGATGAATCTTTTTTTTTTTGGACAAAGACAATTCTGATGTAAGTTCTGTTTAGAAATAACTCCAAGAACAGTTTTATATTTTATCTTCACATTGAAAATCAGTCAGATTTGCTTCAGCCTCAAAGAGCATGTTTATGTAAAATTAAATAAGCACTGACAGCCAGCTGCACCTCTTTTTTTTTTTTTTTTCTCTAAACAACAATCAAAGAGGACATGGGCATTGCATCATGATGTTCAATTCAACAAGAAGACTTAACTATTCTAAACATATTTGCATCCAACACTGGAGCACCCAGATTCATAAAACAAGCTCTTAGAGACCTATAAAGAGATTTAGATAACCACACAATGATAGTGACAGACTTCAACATCCCAATGATAGTATTAGATAGATTATCCAAGCAGAAAAGTAATAAAGATATTTGGGATCTTAACTTGACACTTCACCAAATGGACCTAACAGACATGTATGAGACACTCCACCCAACAACAACAGAATATACATTCTTCTCATGTGCATATGACACATATTCTAAAATCAACCACATGCTTGGCCATAAAGCAATTCTCAATACATTGAAAAAAAAATAAAAACCAAAATTATATCAACCACAGTCTCAGGTAACAGCACAATAAAAATAGAAATCAGTACCAAGAAGATCTCTCAAAACCAACCATACAATTATGTGGATATTAGACTATCTAGTCTTGAATGGCTTTTGGATAAACAATGAAATTAAGGAAGAAATCAAGAAACTCTTTGAGGCTAATGAAAGATACAAAATACCAATGACTGACACACAGCTAAAGCAATGTAATTAATACAAGGAAAGATTATAATGCTAAATGTACACATCAAAAAGTTAGAAAGATCTCAAAGTAACATCACACTTAGAGGAGCTAGAAAAACAAGAGCAAAGCAGCCCAAAGCTAGCAGAAGAAAACAAATAACCAAAATCAGAACAGAATGAAATAGAGATGTCAAAAACCTTACAAAACAGCGGCCAGGCAGTGGCTCATCCCTATCATCCCAGCACTTTGGGAGGCCGAGGCGGGCAAATCAACTGAGATCGGGGGTTCAAGACCAGCCTGACTAACACGGAGAAACCGTGTCTGTACTAAAAATACAAAACTTAGCCAGGCATGGTGGCACGTCCCTGTAATCCCAGCTACTCAGGAAGCTGAGGTAGGAGAACTGTTTGAACTCGGGAGGCGGAGGTTATGTTGAGCTGAGATCGCGCCATTGCACTCTAACCCAGGCAACAAGAGTGAAACTCCATTTCAAACAAACACACAAACAAACAAAAAAACCATGCAAAAGAGCAATGAAACAAAAGGTTAATTGTTTGAAAGGATGAATAAGATTCATAGACCACTACTAGACTAATAAAAAAGAGAGAAGATCCAAATAAACACAATAAGAAATGACACAGAGAACATTACCACTGATCCCAAAGAAATTAAAATAAAAGCAATCTTGTGAGACTATTACAGACACCTCTGTGCATGCAAACTAGAAAACCTAGGAGAAATGGACAAATCCCTGGAAATGTACAGCCTCTCAAGATTGAATCAAGAAGAAATAGAAACCTTGGTTCTAAAATATTTAATGAGTTCTGAAATTTAAACAGTAATAAAAAGCTTAGCAACCAGAAAAAATCCTGGACCCTGAACCAGACAGATTCACAGCTGAATTCTACCAAATATATAAAGAACTGGTACCAATCCTTCTGAAACCATTCCAAAATATTGAAGAAGGAGGACTCCTTCCTAATTTATTCTATGAGGCCAGCATCATTCTAATACCGTAACTTGGCAGAGACAAACAAAAATCTCTAGGCCAATATACCTCATTAACATAGATGCAAAAATCCTTAAGAAAATACTAGCAAACCAAATCCAGCAGCACATCAAAATGCTAATCCATCATGATCACGTAGGCTTTATTTCTGGGATGCAAGATTCATTCAACATAGGCAAATCAATAAATGTGATTCATTACATAAACAGCTAAGAACAGAAGAACAGAAATTACATGATCATATAAACAGATGCAAAAAAGCCTTTCAATAAACTTTAACATTTTTCATGTTGAAAATCCTTAGCAAACTGGGTATCAAAGGAACATATCTCCAAATAATAAGATCTAACTATGACAAACCCACAGCCAGCATTATACTGAATGGACAAAAGCTGAAAGAACTCTCCTTGAGAACAAGAAAAAGATAAGGATGCCCACTCTCAACACTACTATCCAACATAGTTCTGGAAGTCCTAACCAGAGAAATCATGCAGGAAAGAGAAATAAAATACCAGGCACTCAAATGGGAAGACAGGAAGAGAGGAAGTCAAACTATCTCTCTTTGCAGATAATATGATCCTATACCTAGGAAGCCGAATAGTCCCTGCCCCAATGCTCTTAGATCTGATAACTATCTTAAACAAAGTTTCAGGATACAAAATCACTGTACAAAAATCAGTAATGATTTTATACACCAACAACGTCTAAACTGAGAGGCAAATCAAGAATACAATCCTATTCTCAATAGCCACAAAAAATAAAATAAAATAAAATAAAATAAAATAAAATAAAATAAAATAAAATAAAATGAAATACCTAGGAATACAGCTAACCTGGGAGGTGAAAGATATCTACAACGGAAATCACAAAACACTGTTGAAAGACATCGGAGACTATGCAAACAAATGGAAAAACATTCCATGTTCATGGATAGGAAGAAGGAATGTTTTTAAAATGGCCATACTGCCCAAAATGATTTACAGATTCAATGCTATTTCTATCAAACTACCCATGACATTCTTCACAGACTTAGAAAAAACTCTTCCACAATTCATATGGAACCAATAAAAAGCCTGAATAACTAAAGAAATCCTAAGCAAGAAGAACAAAGCTGGAGGCATTACACTACTCGACTTCAAAGTATACTACAAGGCTACAGGAACCAAAACAGTGTGGTACTGGTACAAAACCAGACACATAGACCAATGGAACAGTTCTGGAACCCAGACATGAAGCTGCACTCCTACAACTATCTGATCTGTGACAAAGTTGAAAATAACAAACAATGGGGAAATGTGTCTTTAGTCGATACATTGTGCTGTGATAACTGATTAGCAATATGTAGAAGGTTAAAACTGGAGCCCTTCCTTTTACCATCTTGAGTTTACCAATCAACTCAAGAGGGATTAAAGACTTAAATGTAAAGCCTGAAACTATAAAAACCTCTAGAAGAAAACCTAAGAGATACCATTCTGGAAATAGGCCCTGGAAAGATTTCCTGATGAACACTCCAAAAGCAACTGTAACAAAAACAAAAATTTATAAGTGAGACCTAATTAAATCAAAGAGCCTCTGCACATCAAAAGAAACTATCAACAGTATAAACAGACAACCTACAGAATGGGAGAAAACATTCACAAGGTATGCATCAAAGGTCTAATATCCAGAATCTGTAAGGAATTTAAACAAATGAACAAACAAAAAGCAAGCCACCCCATTAAAAACTGAGCAAAGGATGTGAACCAATACTTCTTAAAGATATACATTCAGCCAATAAGCATATGAAAAAGTGCTCAACTTCACTAATCATTAGAGAAATGCAAATCAAAATCACAATGAGATACCATCTCATACCAGTAAGAATGACTAAAATAAATAACAGATGCTGGCAGGGTTTCTAAGTAAAGAGAACACTTGTAAATTGGTTAGAATGTAAACTAGTTCATTAGTTCATTGTGGAAAGCCATTTGGAGATTTCTCAAAGAGCTAAAAACAACTCCATCTGCCCCAGAAATCTCATTATTGGGTATATACCCAAAGGAACATAAATCATTCTACCAGAAAGACACATGCATGCATACGTTCCTCATGGCACTTCTCTCAATAGCAAAGACATGAAATCAACCTAGATGCCCACCAATAGTGGATTTGATAAAGAAAATATGGCACATATACACCATGGAATACTATGCAGTCATTAAAAAGAACAAAACCATGTCCTTTGCAGCAGCATGGATGGAGGTGGACACCATTATCCTAAGCAAATTAACACAAGATCAGAAAACCAAATGTCACAGGTTCTTATTTACAAGTGGGAGCTAAACATTGAGTACACATGGACACAAAGAAGAGAACAATAGACACCAGAGTCTATTTGAGGGTGGAGGGTGGAAGAGGGTGAGGATTATAAAAAAACCTATATATTGAGTACTATGTTTAACACCTGGTTGATGAAATAATTTGTGAGCTAAAACCAGTGACATGCAATTTACCCATGCAGCAAACCTGCACATGTACCCCCTGAACCTAAAATAGAAGTTGGAAGAAAAAAAATTAAAAAGAAACAAGATGATGAAAAGTTAATTGTTTTACTTCTGCTGTGCATTTAATAAAGAAGTTAAGATAATTTTATTTTCTCAAGTTTTATGAATTACATTTTTATTGTGTTTCCGTATAAGTCTTCATATTTCATAATAGAGGCAGCTTTTAGAGGTCAGTGCTCTAACCTCATAACTGTATTTCTTATGTCCTGAAAAGTTCCTAGATTTCAGAGTAAATAGCAAAGATATTTCAGTAGAGATAACTAGTCTATCTCTGCTAATTGTTTACTGAAAAGTTGAAAGAATTGTACAATGAAAACCCATTTACCCATAACCTATATTCTGCAATTAAGGTTTTTTGTATATATATTTGCATATATATACACACATCATCCCTCTGGCCATACAACAATCCATCTTATTTTTTGATGTTTTTAAAAATTGCAGATTTCATCTCCAAGGAGTTCCACACACTAGAGTTTGATCTTTGTTTACTTAAAAAGAATATATATTTTGTATTTGGAGTTTGACACATGAAGTAATTAAAATTAGCATAGTAATTACTTGACCAATGGATGGCTATTGGAAACAGCTGATACTTGATTCAGGAATTTGCAGACCAAGATGCAATTTTTGATTTCCATGACAAACAGTGGTCATCTTTATAATGTCTCTCATCAGCAAAGTTTGTTTAGAATTAATAGGAGAGAAAGTCAGATACTTTCCAGGAGAAGTCTCAAGGTGAAGGCTGACTCTAATGGAAACTCTCTAGATGGTGATGAACCATATAGCTTTCCCAGCAAAGGTTAAAGGGATATTGATAAAGTCAGAGACTATTTCAGTGGTTTAAAACTCTCAATTTTTTGATCTAAGTTGCTATCAGGTTATAAAACTAATATTCTCTCCATCAGTTGAAGAACAGGCTACCCAATCAGTAAAGTAGTATATTTAGACATCATACAAGTTGTCTTACTTCATCATACAAGTTGTCCGTGCAAGCAAATTTTGTGATTCTAACTGTTGCTGCTGTCTGGAAAGCTATATAACATATGCAATGTTTATACCATATTACATATCTATTAATGTTCACATAAAAGGAGAGGAAATACATTGCTTTGATGATATCTTGGTAAGTTCTTGAAACATTGATTATAATAGCATCCAGTTATCCCAACATGTTGCATATTTATTGTTTCTCCCTCCTTCCCCCGTTTTATTTTTCTCATGTGGGAGAGGGGAATGAGCTTCATTTTGAGTTACGATTTTAGGTTCGGTTTCATTTTTCTTCTGTCCTGAAATGAAAAAATCTCAAAAGCAGCTGAGGGAGTTGAAGAAGTATGAAAAGCCTGCTAATAAGCAGTATTTAGCTAAGGAACAGATGAAAATTGATTTAATTTGCTTTTCTTCTGTGAGATTCTATCCTTGGTCAGCTTGAGGTATTGCATTACAAACAGATCAGTCGATCCTACCTGATCTTTCAAGTCTGCAAAAACCTAAATGGGCTCTTATATAGAAGATGCCCAAAAGACATGATCTTCATCTTCTACAAAATGGAAGAAGATAACTAATCTCAAATTCATACAAAGGTAAGTATATCTAGCAAAATGTATTTCCAAAGCAGTTTAGAGATCTTTCTACCATTGTGACAGTCTAGCACAAAAAATGGGAAAAGCTCAGCTTAGAGAGTAAGCACTATAAGAAAGGAGTGAGATTGAGGGGCAAAAAAAGGGCTTCTGTGTTTATTTTGTGATTGTTTTATAAGTTTCTGTGTTATTAAAATGTGTTACAACTTGCAGTTATTATTTTTTAAGTATCTAAATCCAATAAAGGTTGATGAATGTAAAAAAAAAAGAAAAAGAAAGCAAGAAAAACTGAGTGCTTACTATTCCCCACACCTGCATTGTCCTTTCCGGAGCACTATTGAGGTCTTCGTTCTAGAATTCTAGAGTTACGCAGTTCCTGGCACCTAGTAAATCCACAATTCAATCGCTAGTGAATAGAGCAGAGGCTCACAATCAAGGTTTTATCTGCCTCTAGAAGCCTACGTTTCAAAAGACTTATTTTTTTTTTTTTTCCACAGAAAATGCCTGCCAACCAATACAAACATACTTTTGTTTAGAGGAAGTCTAAGGATATGCTGCACCATAAGTTGCAAATTCCAGTTCTTCTAGAGGACAGGTTTGTGTTGTAAGTGCCTGAAACAGGCCTGGTATAGGAAAAACAGCACAGGCATAACCACTGATTTGTAACCTCAGCTCAGGGAAATAAGGGGGAATGGTGGGGCCTGTGGCAAAATGGAAACCCCATGCCCTATCTCAGGTGGGCCAGCAATTTAATACCAGTTGTTTAATGCCTTGTGGGCACACATGATTAGTGCTGCAGAGTTTCTGATTTTTCAAGAGAAGCTGGAAATTTAGATTTGGTATGAAATTATTAATTTTAGAAGTGTGACAGACTATCAGCATTTGTGATCTCTGTTTCACAGAGGCCCTTGCTTCAATTTGGTGACATAGTGTGTGTTACAGCATTAGGTGTCGACATACAATCACTAACATCTACTACTTTCTAGAGGTAGCAGATTTCTATTGCAATTCTATTTTCTTTTTGTAATATTAGGCTCTCTCTAATGATTATAACTGTACCTTTTTAGCAGATGAATTTAAGACCTGTGCTGGCTTATCTGGATGGAGGAAGCTAAATTTCCAATAGTTTGAGCTCACACAGCAGGTTAGTGTTTTTCTTGGGATGGAAAGCCAGGTCTTTCTCCGGTTCAATGTAATACCCAGAAAAACATGGTGCCTATAAAAAGAAAAACTATTTCTCACAAAACTCCAAGAACTGTATGTTAGAGCAACTTTTATTGTCCTAAAAGTTCTACAGGGTCGGCAATATTATATATTTTAAACTTGAAATAAAATAATGCTAACTGCATTTTGGGGAAAATGTGATATTATCCCACTGCGATGTTCATGGCGAAAAAGCAGTAAAATTACTAGTGAGAATTACTGGACAGAAGGCAGGACAGTTCTAGGAAAACATTAGAAAAATTCAGATCCAGCCAGGTGTAGTGACTCACGCCTGTAATTCCAGCACTTTGGGAGGCTGAAACGGGTGGATCACGACGTCAGGAGTTCGAGACCAACCTGGCCAACATAGTGAAACCCTGTTTCTACTAAAAATACAAACATTAGCTGGGTGTATGGTGGGTGCCTGTAATCCCAGCTAGTCAGGAGGCTGAGGCAGGAGAATCACTTGAACCTAGGAGGTGGAGGCTGCAGTGAGCCGAGATTGCACCTCTGCACTCCAGCCTGGGTGACAGAGCGAGATTCCATCTCAGAAAACAAACAAACAAAAAGCAAAGCAAAAGAAAGAAAAGAAAAGAAAAAGGAAAGAAAGAAAAGAAAAGGTCAGATCCTTTTTTGGAGCCTCCTGGTTGGCTCCCAGGTTTATGGGATCCCTAATTCCTCATGGCACTCCATAAAGGCTTCTTGGGTAGGATGTTGCTTTCTGGACAGTTGAATATACAAGACAGGGTGGTTTCCCCTGACAACACGGGGCAAACAGGATGTACATACTTGCTATGAAATACGTGGTCCATGGTGAGCCACAGGCTGAGGTGGTAGATGGAATAGAAAGTCATAGGTGAGTGAAGCTCAGTGTCCAGTCCTCTGCCATGATTTAGACAGGACAGTAAAGGAGGTGGTAGAACACCCAGAGTGAATAGGACCTGTTTAGCTGCAGGCAGAAAGCAACACTTGGGGGCTGAGAAGACAGGTGGTCATTTTTCCAGATGACCACGTAAGAGGAGTTCATAGGTAAGAATTCAATAGAAAAGGAAGAGTCAAACCAGATCATTCTGGGATTGAAGTGCCTCTGAACCTATATGTAGAGGGGTCAGAGCACTCCATTCAGAGACCAATATGGGGAAACAAGGTGAACTTAAACTGAGTGTGTAGTTCTGGAAAGTATTGGTATTGGCTTCCATTGGCCAATACCTGAAAGTTACTGTCATAGGTTGAACTGTGTTTCTCAAAGAGATATGTCCTATTCCTAAGCCTGGTTTCTGTGAATATGACCTTATTTGGAAATAGTCTTTGTAGGTGTAATTACGTTAAGGATTTTGAGACGAGATCATTCTGGATTTAGGGTGGACACTAAATCTAACAACTGGTGTCTCTATAAGAGAGAGGGAAGAAGATTTGAGACACAGAGATGCAGAGGCACAGAGGCCGTATGAAGAAAGAGGCAGAGATTGAAATCACACATGAGGCTCCAAGCCAGGTAACACCAAGAGCTGTAGACAGCCACCAGAAGCTAGGAGAGAAGCATGGAACAGATTCTCCCTCAAATTTCAAGAGGAACTACCCTGCTGACACCTTGATTTTGAATTTCTAGCCTCCAGAACTATTGCACAATACATTTCTGTTGTTGTAGGCCATGTAGTTTGTGGTACTTTGTTATAGTGGCCTGAGGAAATAGATACGGTTACTCATGCCACCTGATCTCTGACATGAACATTCTCTAGCTTTTACTTTTCAGTTAATGTGAAATGAGTATTTGTTTTAATCGCTTTTAATTGTTTTTACTCTTTTATTCATAGTAAAATCGCTCTCTTTTTTGCTCTAGAAATGAATTACAAATGAAAAAGTGTTATGATTATAATACTTTAAAAAATCAGGGTCTGGAGTTGGTCATTAACTAAGAAGCATAAAAAGTTAAAAGAACCTTGTGGGTATTACGCTAAGCAATGCAAGCCAGGCACAGAAAGACAAACGGCCCATGAGCTCACTCATCTGTGGATTCTAGAAGAGTTGATTTCACAGGTTACCAGGGGCTGGGGAGGTAGAGAGTAGGAGGGATGGAGAAAGCTTGGCAGTGAGTACAAAGTTACTGTTAAATGGGAAGAATAAGTTCTGGTATTCTATTTCATGGTAGGGTAACTATAGCTAATACCAATGCTGTGTATATTTCAAAATAACTATAAGAGAAGATTTTGACTGTTATCACCTGTATTAGTTCATTCTCACACTGCTATAAAAAACTACCTGAGGCTGGGTAATTTATGAAGAAAAGAGGTTTAATTGACTCACAGTTCTACAGGCTGCACAACAAGCGTGGCTGGGAGGCCTCAAGAAACTTATGGTCATGGCTGAAGGGGAAGTAAGAACACCTTCACCTGTCGGAGAGAAGGGGGAAATGCTATACACTTTCAAATCTCACGAGTGAGATCTTGTGAGAATTCCTCACTGTCACAACAGCAAAGGGGAAATCCACCATTATGATCCAGTCACCTCCCAAGAGTTCCCTCCCCCAACACTGGGGGTTACAATTCAACACGAGACTTGGGTGGGGACACAGATGCAAACCACATCATACCCTGATATGATCATTATACAATGTATAGATGCACTGAAACAGCACAATGCCCCATAAGTATGTGCAATTATGTGTCAATTATAAGTAAATTGAATTATTTATTAAGTATAAATAAAAATTAATAAAAACCATGTATCAATTATGCTTTAAAAATTAAATCTCCGTTCTAGAATTGATTCCAGTATTCATTCAAACATTTGTTGCTATTAATTTATTAGTTAATCCTTCAATCTATTTTAATCCATCATATATTTACCAAATGTTTACCCTCTGCTAGACATTCTTCTTCTAACTACTTATAAATACATGATGAACAAGAAAGACAAGATGTCTGCTCTCTTCGCATATATATTTTGGTGATGCAGACAGGGAATAAAAATTAATCAAACAAATGCATAATTATGGAGTATAATAAATGTTATTGCTGACATCTCAATTTATTTTCCTGTAGTTCCTGGTGTTAATACATTTAATTCTTAATTATAAAGGTCATTACTTGCTATATAGAATGAAAGGAGAGTTCATGTTGAAAACTCAGCTGTTTAAATACTGTGATTGACAGGACCTCTGTTGGATTCCATCTTTATCATGGCTGTTTATATCCGTATTCGAGCTTTGAATTCACACTTAACAGAGAATCAAAGCTACTTAATTCACAGCACAGCATTGTTGTTGTCACTTGATACGTGATTGAAAATAAATAACCTCAGTGGCAGCCCCAAAGTTTAGATGCCAGTAAGCTCAATATCTTTTAACCTCTAATGCTAGGGAAATAGCTGAAAAATTCTTGTTAAAGCTAGAGTATCAAAAAAGTTTGGGAGTGAAAATGTGTGTTTGTATCTACACACACACACACACACACACACACAATCAGAGTTTATTATTTTCCTTGTTTGTTTATCTATTTATTTATTTTTGCTTGCCATGTATGCAGTAGCTAAATGATTACGGTAACTGACAATGGAGACAAACTTCACTTTCATTAGAGGTTGCAGTGTGACAGATACCATAATATCAAAGTGTTCTGAGACAAGACTGCCTTCCCACCCAATGTTCGAATATGCAGTTCATAAAAGAGGATGGAGAGGAATTCTCTTCCATAACTCATGTACTCTTAGTGAAATCAAGGATTGTTTAAAAGGGGACTAGATGGACGATTTTGTGAGAAAAGAAATTGGTAAATTATTTTCTAGAGATGGATTTTATTCGCAACTCCCCATCATTCTTATTTAACATACTTGCTATACTTCATTACTCAAATAATTCTTGTAGATAAAGTTCTTAGACTTAAATCATTGTTAATTAATTTTCATGAATTTTTTTTTTGTTGTTACCTTCAATTAGAGCAAAGTTCTTTGAGAAATATCCTAATCTCAAATGTGGTAAACCCATCCCAAACATAACTTTCAATAAAGCATTTTAATATTCTGGCAATATAAATTTCTAATGAGTCACAAAATATATGCCAATGTGTGGAACATTTATAATAAATCTGTTTCTTTTTTCCCAAAATTTATTTATTTATTTGTTAAAATTTTACTTTAAGTTCTGGGATACACGTGCAGAACATACAGGGTTGTTACATAGGTATATGTGTGCCATGGCGGTTTGCTGTACCCATCAACCCATCATCTAGGTTTTAAGTTCTGCATGCATTAGTTATTTGTCCTAATGCTCTCCCTCTCCTCGACCCCGACCTCCCACAGGCCCTGGTGTGTGTTGTTCCCCTCCCTGTGTCCATGTGTTATCACTGTTCAACTCCCATGTATGAGAGAGAACATGTGGTGTTTGGTTTTCTGTTCCTTTTAGTTTTCTGAGGATGATGGCATCCAGCTTCATCTATGTCCCTGCAGAGCATATCGTCTCATTCCTTTTTATGGCTGCATAGTATTCCATGGCATATATGTACCACATTTTCTTTATCCAATCTGTTTCTTTTGTATTGCTATTTACAAGGTCAGAAAAACCCCTGTGAAAAAGAAATTGCCAGTTAATGAAGTAGTATCTGTTATTTTCCCTACTTGTGGGGCTCTATTCCTTTTGCACATATCAGACACATCAGTTTAAGAGGTGGTTCTCTTATTTAGGGCATACCAGTTATTTTCATTTGCTGACACATTTGTAAATCTTTAATTTTTACTCATGTGAATTTTGTTCCTTGTGCAAGTCTACAGGAGTTGTCTTAACTTGTTCTGTAAAAAATTAGTTATCCTTAAAAATATTTTTCTTCTTTGTTTTAGTAAAGTAAATTCTTGGCAAAACTCAGATCATGAAAAGAGAATGGTATATTTGACTTGAAGTATTTTAACTGGTGGACTCCTCCATGTACATGAAACTGGAAATGTCCTCTCCCCATCTAAGCAGTGTTAGAGAACCCCCAACCACAGCCTCTCTCACTAGGATTATGATCATCATGATAAAGGAATTATATGATTGCACTTTAAAGTTGGTGTAAAACATGGGCCTGATAATACTCCCTAGAATAATTTGCTTCTGTTTCTAGATTTTCTAATGTATTGTTGGTAGAATTGGTTACAGGAGTATGATATTAAATATAAGAGTCATCTAGAAATGAAACAAATATGTAGAAACAAAAGCATGCAATCCTCATTTATTTTAAAGAACATTTTATATTAATGACTTTAATTCATCATTAAACTTGAATGATGGGGAGTGGAGTGCTGCAATTTAGCTGCTTTCCTGTAGAAAAATGCCAATTCCTATAGGAAATGTCAACTAAAGAAGCTTTTCAATTTAGGTCCAGAGAACACATTTATAAGTTATGTCATATTTACCTAATTAATATAACTTAATATGATAATTCAAAGAGAACCAGTTTAAAATGAACTATCGTAATAAACTGAGAGGCACATTTAATAAAAGCAGTTAAAAAGTGCATTAATCCTGATTTTATAAGGAATTATTCCTATTTTTTAGAGAAAATGATTCATCTGTAAAGGCTTCTTGAAGCTTTTGCACAATTGGTAAAGAGAGACTGATAAGAATAACACAAAGCTATTTGTTTTTATTGTAGTTGAAGGGAAAATTTGGGGCATGCTTACGGAATAATTTTGCAGATTTAGCTTGCTTCAGATTCAGGAGTTCAGCATATGCATTTTGAAAGCTAGAATTCATTATTGTGCTATCACTGATCTGGCAAGCTTTCAAAAATGAAATATACTAAAAACACTTTAAAATTCTTCTCTCTGGCTCTAAGTAGATTATGATATCTGCCTGAAGATTCTTGGTGCCCTAAAATAAATACTGATTCTTGTCTTATATTTGTGTATCTTACATTGTATCTTTAGAATTTTTAATTTAAAATATTTTCTTTTTGAATCTTTTTGTGATTTGAAAATTTGCTATTAAACAATTTTTTAGACAATTTCGGTTAACATGTTACATAGACCTCCTGTTGAAAATAGTGTAGTGAAAATGGCATGGTTTTATTTTTCTTGCTACATGATAATAACTGCATCAAATAGTGTTAAAACTGTAGATTTGTCTTAATTAAACCATGATTAATGGTTTACTTAATTAAACTTACTTAAATGTGAGCTATAAGCTGTAAATCATTTTTCTTTATTTACATTAGAGATCAATATTCACTAGCTTCATTTTCCTTTCTCCATTCTGTTATTAATACAGTATTCTCCAAGTTGTTCAAATTTACAATTACACTTTGTCTAACTGTACTCTCATTTTCATAGCAGCCATGTTGTTCTTAGCACTACCTTGAATTTGGTAGGGCTGCATCTATAGCTATTTATGTTTGCTTCTTCTGCTGCATTTGGTGCCAAGTTTTATATGTAGTTGGCAATATAATTCAATGAGAGAAGATTAATGCTTGCTTAATTTCATGCCTTTGGGAATTGAACTATGAGTATTATTCAGATCTTCACCATTGGCTTGATTAGTAACTATTTTAACTGTGGCCTAGCATATAAAATTCTTTCTTTAATCTATTCAAAGGAAAAGATTTAGTGGACACTTCTTATGAGTCAGGAACTATATGAGGTGCTAAGGATAGAGTAGTAAGCAAAAATGCATGATAATTGCTCTGAAGAAGCTGGAAATCTTACAGTAAAACATAGATACAGTGAGTTCCAATAGTAGGAGAAGATAATTTTTTAAAAAACTTATGTGCCCGGTACTCTACCAAGCACTCTTCATAACATTATTTTATTTCACTCTTAAACTTCTTAGTTACATTCATGTATTAAAAAAATAATTTGTAGTCCATTTTGGGCTAGAAACTATTTTTTATAGTGTTATCAAAAACACAAAACATAAAAAAGCCTAGGGAGTGATTGTAAGGTAAGTTTGTCTTTATTCCTAATAGAAGGATTGAGGAAGGTATTCCTGAGGAGGTCGTGTACCAGCAGAAGTGAGGGAGTGACCCTTGGGTAGATTTGGAGGGAGAGCATTGCCAAAAAAAAAAAAAAAAAAAAGGAACAGCAAGTGCTACAAAACTAAAATGGAAGTGAGTTTAGCTGGCTCAAGAAATAGAGGGGACATGTGAAGATGTGAAGCTCCAGATGATCACTGGGGACAGCATTTGGGTTAAGGGAAGAAAGGGTATGAGATTGTCGATCATAAACAAGAAGCTAGGATTATTTTATTAATCTGTTCTCATGTCGCTAATAAAGACATACCAGAGACTGGGTAACTTATAAAGAAAAGAAGTTTAATTGACTCACAGTTCCACGTGACTGAGGAGGCCCCACAACCATGGCAGAAGGCAAATGAAGAGCAAAGTTATGTCTTACATGGCGGCAGGCAAGGGAGCATGTGCAGGGGAACTCCTCTTTATAAAACCATCAGATCTGGTAAGACTTATTCACTATGAGAAGAACAGTATGGGGGAAACTTATCCCATGATTCAATTATCTCCACCTGGCCCCGCCGTTGACATGTGGGAATTATTACAATTCAAGGTGAGATTTGAGTGGAGACACAGCCAGTTATGTGTTTATCCTAAATAGGACATAGGATAGAAAGTCCTTGAAGAAGTTTGAGCTGGCTCGTGTTGAGATCTCATTTATGTTTTCAAATGCCTCCTGTGGCTCCTCTGAGGTGACGCCCCTTTTGATGACACCACATATGCTTTAGCTTGTTCAGATCTAAGTTTTTTCACCTCATTATTTTTTTCTTACCCTTATTTCCCTTAAAATGCAGAGATGTATGAATATAACCATAAACCGAAAATGATTCTTTGATTTTATGTGGTATCCATTTAACTATCTTAGAAGAAGGAATTCTGTTTTGTTTTGAAAGATCTCTAGATAAGAAATAAAACAATTATCTGCCAGTCTCATGCCAAAGACAGATTTTTGTTTTTATATATCAAGACACTTTTATGTATCAAGGATCTCTGATTCCAAATGGTACTTATGTCATTATTCATGACAATCAATTGGAAACTGACTCTTTGCTTGTCTAGGGAAACCAGACTCTTCTTTTTTAGTCACCATGACTTTTCAGGTTTACTCCTGCCTCATGGCAGAAATAATCAGCCAGAGCAGAATCTGAAAGCCCAACATTTGACCAGAAATTTTCAGAGAAGAAGCTAGTGTATTCTCATTGAGAATAATTGAAGAGAACGTAGAAAAACAACAAGAACAACAAGAAACAATAACGATTTAAGAGGAAGTGAAATAAAGGGTCTCTATGAGTGCAGCCAGAAAGAGGAAGACAGCCGAGCCCAAGAGGAGAGCAAAATGTGAGAGGAAGCTAGATAAATGTGACCGCAAGAACTTGAAAGAAATGTATAGTTTAAGGAGGACTTTTCTCCTAAAAAGATGAAAGTCAGAATCATGGAACATTTCATGCTTGATAATGGGTCGCACTAAGGTCATGAACAGAAAGAAAAGATTTCTGACACAAGATATCCTTATAAATTTCAAGGAACTAGGTACTCAATAAATAAATGTGCAAGGAAATCATGATAAAACTGGTCAGAATATTTGCAAATGTAAAACTGAGATTTCAAGCAGGTTTTATTCATAAATGGGGATAGTTATCACTAATTACACTTCAATTTTTATACTTTATCTATTTTGAGCATTCATGTTTTACCCTGTATCCTTGAAAGGTGGATTTTATATCCTATTTTGCAATATAAAAATCTTCATTTGTTTAATGTGTTCTTATCTCTTTGAATCATATAAGCTCTGATTCAATTAGGTAGATGGTGACTCCTGGGTTTCCTTCAGATTTATGGAGACCTATTTATCATTTTTAAAACAAATCAGATAAGGAAAAGTCTGCTCAATGAAACATAGTAATTTATCATTTTCTGGAGAGGGAAATTTGTTTGCTATTTTACTACTGCTGTGAATCCAAATTATCTTACAGGTGTTTTAAAGATCTGTCTAGATCTGATAAGTCCTTTCTATTTGGAGTAAGTTGGTTCTATCCTCCCAGAGAGAATAACTGCACCATATGCTGTGACTCCTCAGAGAGATCAGTCAACCCTGGGCATATGAACATGAAATACAATGGGCTGTTGAATTGAGAGGAAGTAGGAGTGTCTTCAGAAGCAGACAGCTTTCGAATAAGCAGCTGATTATTGGTTATTATTTTCGACCTTTGGGCTAATCATAAAGGAGGCTATTAGCAGGTAATGGATTAAATAAGGTGACTCATATTCATATAATTTCTTTAATATGAAGGAGGAAAAATAGCCTGTGGTAGATCAACCGTTGTCAAATCTTTATATAGCACATGAAATGCTCTTGAAAGGGTCTCAGGGCCGTAAACTTTCTTTTGATTAACGGTGAGAGACTCACAATTGCTTTTCTCTTAATTGGAAGCATACTCTTAGATTTGAAAATGAAAATTCAGAGATGAAAAGAGGTGGCTGCTAAAGAAACTAACACTTTTGAAGGATAAATGATTTGTCTGAAGTCATAGAACTAGTTAGTATGACTCTGGCATGAAAATCTGGGTCTTCTGAAATGTATTCTGTGATTCTAATCTATTCTAATGATTCTAATGATGGATGGCTGGTCTTTTTTTTTTTTCCTTTCATTCTTGCCTTAGCATACGTATCATCATTTGTATCCTTGCTGTGCCACTAAGAAAGTTAGCTCTCAGCATTATATGAAAAGAATAATAGCAAGTGCCAGAGGAAAGATGGATAAGGATATCAAAGAGGTCTTCAGATGCTATTACATACCTTAACAGAATGAAAAAGTGTGGTAGACACACATTAGTAAAAAAACACACAACAATTATGTTTATCCTTTTGCCTTTCAGACAGATGAGTATCTCCTCTTCCAATATTTAAAATGAACAGTATATAGAAACAATTGATAGGTAGTTGTTGGCAAGTGCTCAGGACACTTAAAAATCTTCTGTGTTCATTTTTTCAGGGTTCTAAATGGTCACGCATAGGAATTGATTCTTCTAAATTAATTCTGTCCCTTATTTATTTTAACATTTATTTCCAGATATTGGTATTACAGTTGCCTGCCTGTTTCCTGACTATAACTATGTTATTGGAGACCCCCTTCAGAAAGCTAAGCTAAGCCGTCATGGCACATCTGGGGAAGGTATGAATGAGGACAATACTAGAACACCCCAAAGTTACTTAAAGAAGCCAGGATAGTAGAAGCTTGAGGGATTTTGCCCAGAACATAGCATATGCTCTGTGTTTAGCCCCAGAGCTAATTATTGGATGGACACCCCCGACTGTGAGCAATTTTTGTTCCTTGAGGCCTGCTGACTGGCTTTGGTTCTGTCATTGATTTGAACATAATCTGTGTGTTGCATCTTTATTGGATTGCCATGATTCATTTAAAAGGAAATGTTTTTGATCCTTGCTGACTGGCTTTCACGATGGGATGGGGTAGGTGGGGGGTTGGTGAGCAGCCTGAAAAAGAAAACACTTTCAATATTGCTCTCGGGTTTACGACTGGAAGGGAGAACAGCTAAAACACATTAGTCCTTTTGCTATTCAGAGGTTTGACTGCGTTAGCTAGGGGGCCTGGATACATGATCCATTTTCTGTTTCCTGTCCAGCATCTATTTGATGCGATATGCTCCATGTCTCTTTTCATTAACTGAGACCTATATGATGTCAATTGAGAAAAACAGTAGCTGATGTTATGAAATACTTGCAGTGGCATAACAAAGATCTGTTGTAAAGGCCTTTTACTTTGTTCCATTGTATATTTTACTATTGTGTTTTATGCCTGCAGCTTGGCTGTATTGAAAGAAAATATTTCAGCTGGGCCCTGCTGGGTTTTTTTTAAAACTTGGTTTTGAAATGCTAGATAACAGTGAACTCAATCTATGGCAAACTCGTGACATTAACAAATGTGGGACAAATAACTTCACTGAGGCACATGACAGCGATGCAAACATTTTACTTGAAACCAAACCGATGAACAGAGACATAATCTGCTCTAAGAGTAAGTGAGATTAGGTTTAACTTTAGTGTCACAGATAAAGCAACTTTCATGACTGGAAATTATATCCTGCGACATAATGCGAGCTGCCATCATATCAGAGGACCCCCCAGCAGGTTTGATTCCAAAATGGGAGAGGTGACACCATGTGCTTAAGCAAAGAGAAGAAATATGATGATTTACTGTTACTCATGTTAAAATGTATATGGAGTTCAGAGTCAAAAAACTCATCCTCTTCCACCTTTCTAGTGTATCTCAAGACCAGATAATATGTCATTCCACAATCCCTCGAACAATTCGAGATGAAGTTTAGTGCTCTACTGCTACCTCATATTATTGTGAGAGAGAATATGAAAATCTAATAATGTAGCAGTAATCTCCACAATGTGAAACAATGCCAACAAAACAAAATTGGAAGCTGGAAAATGGTTTAAAGAAAGTTATAGTGCTGAAAACAAAAAGATCCCAGCTCTAATGAAATACGTTAATTGAAAGAACTCTGATTTGTGTTTTCTTTGTAATTATATTTTAATTATGAAATTAATTAGTAAGTATTATATATGGAGTGTGAATGCCTAATCCATGTACAACCATGGCATACATGAAGAAAATAGGTATTAAAGGAGTTCCACAAGCTAAATTTATGTTAGAAATACAGGGAGTTTTAAAACAACATAATAAACAATTACTTATACAGTTGGCATCACCACTTGATAATATGAATGTATTTTAAATTAGCAATATTAATTTAGCCTTACTAGTGTTTCTATTTTCTCACTTTTTGGAGCAGTGCCAAAAGTCTTTCTAAAAGACAATTTTTTTTTTTTCAAGAAAAATCTGAACTTTCCTTAACATTGGGAAGAAGAATAAACGCCTGATGAACTGTAGTCAGGATACTAAGAACACCGGTTTTGTGACTGCTCAACAGCTGCTTCCAAATGATACAATTCATTTGATATCCCTTCAGGGGAGGGTGGATTAATCCCTTCTTAGTGTCTGAACTATAGATCATAGTGTTTAAATATGTAGATCTATTATTAGCAAAAACTATGCATGAAACTTTAAACATCATTTGAAGGGGTTAAATTTATTGGCACCTGCTTCAAGGATTAGGTCATTGGTACAGTCATTCCAAAGTCTACATTACTTGTAAAACTGGCCCATGAATGAAGATTTTAGTTATCTTGTTTCTATGGAAACCAGCAGTAATTGACACTGATTACTGAACTCAGGGAAAGCAGAATCTGAAAGTACATTATAAAGAAGGCACCTCTATAAACTATAAAGGTAAATTAGCTGCCAGAAATAACCATTTTATGTTTGGTTTATTATCCGTGTAAAGTAACTTTCTATACATAAAACCCAGTTTATGTGCAACAAGGTACTAAAAGGCTACTTTCACTTTTCCCAGATAATGTATCTATTAAGGTGTGAGTCTGGGTGTCTGTTTTTATGAGTAAATATGGTGCCAAACTGATACTTTTAAAAAATGTCAGATACCAATAATGATCTACAATTTCAGAGTCCAGGCATACAGCATCAGTCTGACTACTCTTCTGTGTACACATTTGAAACTTATTACTTGAGGCTAAATATTAAACAGGATACTCTCCTGAGTGCATCTACTGGCAGCAGTATGATCGAATGTAGACTGTCTTCACTAATGCATCTTGTCTGTGAGTATGGTGGGGCGAAAAAACTGAAATCACCAGAAAATGAGCTTTCAACCAGTGCATTTAAGGTTAAGCACATTTAAATTTAAACAATCTTAATAAATAATTTATTTTAGTTTTCTAAATAGGGAAGAAATGAAAGGGACAGGACTAGAGGTTTTTAACAATCATGTTTCTAAACCTTTCCTAAAAAATGATTGATTTATATTATTTACATGTTTTTCTTAATTATTTATGTCACTATGTATAGCATACATGATTTCTGAATACCAAATCTTATACTTGAAAATAGGCCCTGAAACTTTAAGGCTTCTCAGAGTTTTGTGGTAGGAAATTCTACATGGTTGCCTGTTAAAACTCAAGGCTTTAAAGCAGGCTTCATTAACTATGTTCTAGATGGACACAGCGGCCTCCTGGTTGTCTATGAACCCCTAAAACTGTGTGCACATTTTGTGTGTGTGTAGTAAATTTGTCTAGAATTAAGGTTTAAACATTTCAGCAATTCCTCAAGACTTGTGTGACCAATATGTAAAACATACTGTTACAGCAATTTTTAAAGAATGGCCCATGAAACTCTGGGAGTCTTTAAGACCCTTCTTGGGAGTCCACATTTGAAAACTATTCATATAACAACACTAAGACATTGTTTGCCTTTCAATTAATGGTGGGTTAAACTAATGGGCCATTAGCACACATCAAAACAGTGGCATGAAATTATACTACAGTCAGTGTATTTTCCATTGCCATGCACTAACAGCTTTAAAATCTTCAGTTTCAACATACACATGATACAGTATAGCATTATTAATTTTATTGTACCTTGACCATTTAGTAGGTATGTTTTTAGTATTCTACATGGTAAAGTTGAAGTATGCATAAAATACTTGTGCTACATATTACAAAGTGGAAGAAGCCAAACTGAAAGGCTACTACATATTGTATGATTTTGATTACATGACATTCTAGAAGAGGCAAACTATAGAAACAATAAAAAGATCACTTGTTGTCAGAGGTTAGGAAGGAGAGAGAGCTTATATGCACAGCTCAGAGGACTTTTAGGATACTGAAACTATTCTGTATGATATTATAATTTTATATACATCCCATTATACAATTGTCCAAATCCATAGAATACACAGCACCAAGATTATGCCAGAATGCAAACTATGGACTTGATGATAATGATACGTGAAAATAGATTCATCAGTCATAGCAAATGTACCATGCAGATGTGAAGTTTTGATAGCTGGGGAAACTATGTGTGGGGACAGGGAGCACATGGGAACTATGTATTATACTTTCATCTCAATTTTGTTGTGAACCTAAAACTGCTCTGAAAAATAAAGTCTATTTAAAAAAATCACCTATAGGTAAAATTAGCACACAAAATTAAGATGGAACAAATAATCTTAATGTAACAGAGTAGAAAAAGTTCATTGGTACAGCTGTAGATTTTGCATTGTGACTACTCCTTAGGAAACTACCACTTAGTTTTCTAAAACTAGGTAGTTTTGCTGAACTATTTAGTAGTTTTGCTGAACTTCTAAAATGTATATTCACATTTTCTGAAAAATACATTAAAATACTCCTCTTTTTTCCAATTACAAATCTGTTTGAGGTCTGATTTTCTTCATTTATTTCCATCAAAACAACATATTGCAATGGACTAGATGTAGATGCAGGTATGAGAATATTAAGACATATTAAGGGAATTTGAAAAATAAAAAATGAAAAATAAACAACAGTGCCATTCTTCTCATTGTTTTTAAAAAGTGTTTATTTTTCTTAAAACTGTTATTTGGGTTACCTGTAAAGTGTTATTGTCATTTCAAAATGAAATAATGTGTAAATATTTTTAAATGTCACAGTTTTAATTTTGAATGTCTCAGTCTTAATTTTAAATAAAAATATATAAACCAAAGATCTTCAGAGTTCTCAAAAATTTTATTAAGAGTGTAAAAGTGTCTACAGACTAAACACATTTGGGAACCCTGAAACTCCAGTAAAGTAATGCTTCATATTGTTTAGTCAAAGTTTGTACCTTATTAATTCAACTTAAAACATTTATCTTCCTAATTGCTCATTCTCTTCAATGATTTGGCATTCTACAAATTTAATAATTAATATAAGTTAGCTCAGTTTAGTGAAACGAACCAATCTTTTACATATTTGTTTCCCAAGCTGCCTGGAACAAGATCTGCCCACTTGCACAGCTGTTTATTTGGCTAACTTGTTTTACCAAGAGGATATGTGTTACTCTTCAAATTATGAGATTCAAGGTTAGTGCTTTTGGAAAAGTAAACATCATTTTTACTTTTCCAGGTGAATACTGTACCTTCTCAATAGCATACAGAGACTCTAAGCATATTATGAAAATAAATAAGTATTAATATAAATGCAATTGACTAGTTTATATTGTGGGACAAAATACATAAGGAGACAAAATTATTCAGTTTATACAAAACGAAAACAAAATGCAAACACGTGACTAAAATGCCAGTCAATAGCCAGTATTAATATGTATGCCTCAGTCAAACCTGAGAACCATTTTTAGACAAAAGACATCATACATGCTACAAAATCATAACAAAACATCTTATATATTTTTCTAGACACCTTGATTTAACTTAATCACTTCATATTTAAGGGGAAATTAACACTAATGTGAAAATAATTTATTTAAGATATTTATTGTCTGAAATCTTCCATTGTTAATGAAACACAAAAGGAACAACAGGCCAAGCTGAAAGTCTGTGTTCACCTTTCTTCCTCAATGATCTTAAGTGGTTTATAGCTTTCTCATTTTCCTTCCACCCGTCCTCCCTCTTCTCCCTTTCCCCGTTTCCTCCCTCTGTCCCTTCCTTCTTTTCTTATTTTTTCTTGCTTTGCTTTTTCTCCATAATTTTGACATTACAAGAATTGTGCCTATCAAATTCTTAATAAAACCAAATTTCAGTTCAAAAGGGATTAAACGCTATTTAGTAATCAATTGAATCATTTTACACGGTCATTTAAAGTTGGTGTAGAGTATCTTTCCATTTTCATGCCTTTTGTGATTTCATTTTAGCTTAGAGGACAAGCTACTCTGCATATTATTTTTATTTTTGTGAGGTTCTTTATTCACATATTCTGAAATAAATTATTTATAAATATTGAATCAAACTTGATAAATTGTAAGTAATAAGATGGAACTAAAATGTATCCCAGGCCAACACCGTTATTTTACAGATAAGGAAACTGATGGCATGTGACTTACCCAGGACCACAGAGCTAATAAATATGAGCAGAATGTTTAGAACACTCAGGCTGAAATCTGTTTATCATTTTTATTATAGATAGTAATTATCAGAGTGGTTGTAGAAAGTATTCAGCATATATTGAAAAATATTGTTAGTAAAAGAAAATTTTAATTTAATTATTAAGCAAGTCATAGACGTAAACCAAGCCTATCAAACTATGGGAGAGCTACAGTGCGTGACTTTTCTTCAAACGTGGAGAGAGAAGTCATTCTGGGCACTGCAAATGGTGGATCAAAGTGGTGCTGGGCAATTGTGAGAAGCATTTTTAAGTAAGACTCCAAGCAGAAATAGCTGCTTCGCATTGAAAGAGCTTTAACTTCCTTAGGGTCACCACTAACCACTATGGCAAGTATTAGGAGGTAGATTCTCCAGCCCTAAAACATCTTCTAGGAGCAGAGATGTAGAGAGAGTGCCTGCATTGTGGTACAGTGCTGCATGGGCAGAACCACCATCTTAACATATTGGAAGGCAGCAGCATCTTCCTAAAAGGCAGTTTAAAACATCTTAATACTTAGTTATTGGGACTTTAGTCAATGCATAAGCAATAATTAAAACTTAAAAATAAGAGTCTGAAGAAAGAAGTGGGCATCCTTATTATGTGGCCAGAATTTGTGGGACAATAACAGTATTGGAATCACAGAAGATTACAGAGGCATCACTCCAGACACCATTTCTGGGGCCAATCTTTAACGATTTCATCACCAATCCCTTAATGAAGAAGAAATGAAAAATCATAGTAAGAATTAACTGTGTATTTTTCATATTTGCTATACAAAATATATTAAAATGTAAAATATCTTTGTAAAAATGAGTTTAGAAATTATCGATAGATCTTTATACTGTTTTCAGAACAAATTCCTCCAGTCGTTGAGGTACATATTCAGGTATTGGGATCAGTGGATTTTGCCTAAACATTTGAATCAGGATTCTGGTACTTAGAATGGGTAAGGTTTGATAGCATCTGCTCCTTTCCCATTCTCAATCATTGGCCCAAGTTCTGTTTACATCTACCCTTCTGTAAAGAATGCCACTTGTTTCGTGTTGCTTCTGTGAAGCTCTGCTCTTTCAGTGTTAATTATCCCAGGACTCATTGTTTTGATAATTTCAGTCTTCATCAAAATATCTTATAACACAAGCATGCAGAAAACAGCTTTTCAGATGGCAAAATAATGCCTCGATGAGATCTTAGCAGAAGCTATTTGCAACAGTTCCAGAACTTCCTTATACATAACAAAGCATTATTTTCAAGATTTAATTTTGTCATTGCTTTTTGTTTTCTGTAAAGACTGCTTGATACAAAAGGTCAAGGTATCAGCAAAACATAGACAGATTTTTGCTGAATGACATAAACCTGTCAAAATGCTGAGCTTTGATGTTCCATTAAGTGATCGATGTAGATTACTAACTTTTGGCTAAATGCTACTCAACCAGATAACGTCAATACCTGTTAGTTCATTGATGGAATAATTAATCAATCAATACAGGATGCTTGAAGTCAGGGAGAATTATTGCCAGGCTTGTATCTCCGGCTTTGGTCACAGAAATTATTTAAAAACATCCTTGCAACATTAACCCGCTCTGTGTGAGGTTTATTTTAGCATTACGAATACAGAAGAAGGAAAGAAAAAAATTCCAGTGAGCAGCACTTCTTGTAACCTTGAGCTCCCCAGAAGGAAAAGCTTCTAACAAGCTGAGTGCATCATCATTAGTTCTTCCTTTCACATCATCGCACTCTGCTTGTAAAATAATTACATACAATTTTTCTATTTTACAGTTGGACCACATGACTCCCTGTTCTTTTGCACAGCAATTCACCCCTCCCCCAGATTGCCTAGTTGAAGGCTGGAACTGCTCACCTTTAAACATCTCAGTCGGAGAATTTTATGGTAGCTGGTTACAATATTTCCTAAGAGTTGCAAAATAATCCATCTGGTTCACAGAAAAATTCTCTCTCCTCACTATTTCCTATTTCCAATGCAACCAAAATTTTTCTTCTTAGAAATGCAGAAGGCAAGGATTCTTTGTATTTTCAAAGCTGCATATGTTGTCATTTATTTGAACTCGTGAGTTTAGGACAATTCATAACACTTTGCTAGAGGTTACCATTGGTTCTCATTACTTACTGGTTCTAATTCTGTGAGATAAAAGCATCTTTTCTATATAATTTTATAAATCACTGTTACTTTTTTGCAGAACTAACGACAATACTTTTATTCATTTTAACAAATAATTATCACAAGTGTAGTATGACCCAGGCATAGTAATGATATTTACTCTCAAGGAGTTTAGACATACAACCAACACTTTGGTGCATTCCTGGTTTCACACCACTTGTGTATCTCTCACTCCATTTAATCTTTCCACATCCATGTGAAGTAGGGAGCAGAAGGATTATTATTGCAAGGTATCCATTAGGAGAAACTATATCTAATAAGATTTACTTCTTGCTAACATCAATTATTTAGCAAATAGCCTGGGTCTTTAGGAAACTAGTGTGAAAGTATTGGCAATTACTACTTAGATGATATAAACAATACCCCCAAAATGACATAGTATGAGGATCTCTACCAGTGATAAAATCCCTTTGTGTGAATGGGATTTCTTCATGTAAAAACACAAAAAATAGAGATAAAATTAGAGAAAAATTAAGTTAAAATATGACTGCACATCCTAAACAACCACACTCGGCTGAGCTTTGCCTAGACAAGCCTTGCACACATGTGCCTGAACTTGCATCTACTTCCACACATCCCAGATTGTCCTCATAAACATGTGAGTGAAAACAAATGCCCTCCCTGCAAATGAGATGACAGCGTCAACTTCAAAGTTGAGATAGGAGTGGGAATTGTGTTTCTTAGAGCCACTAGTAGCCTAGTAGAAAAGTGACCTCAGGACATGCCTTGAACCTGGTTGGGACATGTAAGGACACAAGTGTGCATGTTTTTCTCAGGACAGTTGGTGTGATATATGCAAGTGAATCTTCTGCCCTCAGCATCACTTTTCTGGGAGGTCTGGAATTCCACCTCCATGCCTGCCCACATGCGTTCAAATGAGCTAGTGTGTCACTGTTTTGTGAATGGTGAACTCTGAGATGTGATGCTTCATTGCAATGCATAAACTGAACACTCATATTTTGGGTTGGGTTGCCTTCAAAGTCGATCTTGACTCTTTGTTACTTCTCTCTCTCTTAGGTAGGGTCTATCTTCCCTCCTCATGAATCAGGGTTTTTCTGTGTTGATGCTGCCACATAAATCTGTGTAGTTTTCTGACCCAGACCTTAAAATAAGGGCAACTTCCCTGGCAGACCTTGAAGCAGTCCCTCCGGGAGTCCTAGAACAACAGGTAAAAAGTCTGACTACTCTGAGACCATCATATTGGAGAGGCCGAAAGTAGGCTTTTTAGTTGACATTGCCAGCCCTCAAGCCATCCCTGCCCAGTCATCAGGCATGCAAGTAAAACCATATTGAAACCTATAGACCAGTCAATTCACCAGCGACTACAGTACCAACCGGCCTCAGTCAACACAGAAGAGAAGAGTCAACCAGTGGGGTCCTGCTTGAATTTTGCACCTACAAAATTGTGAACAAAATAAAATGATTATTGTTTTAAGCCACTATGCTTTGGAGTAATTTGTTACAAAGTGATAGGTAACTTGAATAGGAGGTAAACACAGAAAGCACTAGTAGGGAAGTGGAGAAATGTGACAGAAAAGAGAAGGAAGTCAATATAAACCATTAATAGGCCAGGCATGGTGGCTCATGTCTGTAATTCCAGCACTTTGGGAGGCCGAGGCGAGTGGATCACACGAGGTCAGGAGTTCAAGACCAACCTGGCCAACATGGCGAAATCCTGTCTTTATTAAAAATACAAAAATTAGGCATGGTGGTAGGTGCCTGTAACCCCAGCTACTTGGGAGACTGAGGCAGGAGAATTGCTTGAACTCAGGAAGCAGAGGTTGCAGTCAGTCGAGATTATGCCACTGCACTCCAGCTCGGGGGCGACAGAAAGAGACTCTGTCAAAAATAAAAATTCATTAACAAACAAGTTATCATCATGGATAACTGAGTCTCAATCCCCCAGAGACCTCTGAGGCCATGTGGAATGGAGCTCAGGGTGGAAGGCTGTTTCTAGTACTAAGACTGGACACTTGCAGCTTGCTCTGCTTGCAGGCCTAATATGTCCTGAGGCTCCAGACAGAGTTCAATGTGTGCAATAAGAAGTTGAGAGTGTGCACATAAAGGTGAGTGCCATGTGAAGTGGGCTAGACTGACAAATGTCTAATACATGTATTGGCCCCATGTAGGGTTTTCACAAGCAGTTTTAGGGAAGGTATACTATTGTCACTCCTTGGCCCAGACTTTTCTGCCAGACATATTAGTGACTGCAAACCTGCATTGATATAGTTTACATATTTATACCCACCCAAATATCAGGTTGAATTGTAATCCCCAGTAGAGGAGGTGGGGCCTGGTGGAAGGTATTTGGATCACTAGGGCAGGTCCTTCATGAATGGCTTAGGACATCCCCTTGGTGATAAGTGAGCTGTCACTCTGAGTTCACATGAGATCTGGTGGCTTAAAGGTGTGTGGCACCTTCTCCACCACTCTCCCTCACTTCTGCTTTCACCATGTGATGGGCCTGCTGCCCCTTCACCTTCTGCCGTGATTGTAAGTTTCCTGAGGCCTCCCTAGAAGCTGAGCAGATGCCAGCACCATGCTTCCTCTATAGCCTGAAGAACCATAAGCCAAATAAACTTATTTTCTTTATAAATTACACCGTATCAGGTGTTTTTCATAGCCATGTAAGAACAGCCTGATACGTGTGTGTTCTGCTTTTATTTCCCACACCCAGTGACTTAATTACTCAAAGCCCAACTCAAACAGCATGTATGCCTAGGTGCCTTCATTTATCCATTTGAAGCAAAAGTCATCCCTCCTGTGCAGATACATTCCATGACAGTTTAAGATCTGGATCTATAGCACTGAACGTCTTATCATATTTTGGTCGAGTTTAGTGTGAGTCTTTTAATCTCTTGACCTCTTCCACTCTTTTGAACTCCAGGAGTGAAAGGGACTGATTGATCAAGTCTTGTAGATCTTTCTTATTTGCCATACTGGCACCTAATCCACTGCTTGATAGATGACACACAGATGATGCTCAGCACTTGTTTATTGTATTATAATGGATTCAAATAAATGTTTCAGTTACCACATGCCTTTTCAAAAGGACTTAGATCTTATTAAAAATAAGGCAGTAAATTTTCTACATAACCTAACTTAAACATGTTTCCAATAAAAATCCACTGCATTGAGTGGGTCATATTTATTTGACAGATATATTCTAGTGAACTAGATGCACAGTTAACAACAACAATAAAAACAAATATTCTCTAAGGTTCTTGTTGTACTGCCAACTCTAATAAGGTCTTCAGTAAAATAATAATGACTGAAACATTGCCGGGGAGCTTAGGAAAATGTGCTCAAGGTCTCTGCTTGGGGTGCTACTTTTAAGTATTTATTTTTTTAAGACGGAGTTTCACTCTTGTTGCCCAGGCTGGAGTGCAATGGGGCAATCTTGGCTCACTGCAACCTCCACCTCCTGGGTTCAAGTGATTCTACTGCCTCAGCCTCCCCAGTAGCTGAGATTACAGGCATACACCACCACACCTGGCTAATTTTGTACTTTTTTTGGTAGAGATGGATTTCTCCATGTTGATCAGGCTGGTCTCAAACTCCTGACCTCATGTGATCCACCTGCCTTGGCCTCCCAAAGTGCTAGGATTACAAGCTTGAGTCATTGTGCCCGGACTTTGGGGTGTTATTTTTAGCTCATACCTAAATAATTTTGAATTATTACTCTAGGTAATATATGCAGCATGAAACTGCTATTTGAAAGACCATATATAAAAATATTTCATTGTACCCCATGAACAGACAAAATTATTGTCAATTAAGTATAAAGAAAACAGACTTTTAGTGTACTCAAGAGTTTATGAATTCCTATGTAAAAGAAAAAAATCCTACAATACAAACATACCTATAACAATTTCTTACCTTTTAATATGTTAATAAGGCCCTTGTTATTGGGTCATTCCTGAAACCTGGAAAATCAAGTCAGCAAAGCCAAGAAGGAGCCTTGTGGCTATGCTGTTGAAAGTATCTTGGCCACAAACAGGCCTTCTGGTCCTCAGTCCCCCAAGTTGGACAGTTCAAAACTAACATGGGCCATCTGAAGGTAAATCCATTTATTAATTTTTGTTAATATATTTACTTTAAAATGGAATATAATTAAAGAAAAAAATAAATTTTCTTTATCCCTCTATTCACTTAACAGCCCGAGATGCAAAGTTCCAGGAGGCAGCAATGCATCTCAGGTCCTGGTGATTTGTCTCTGTTCGTTCCGCAGCCTCCTTCTCCAAGCTTCTTACCTCATCATTTTTTTACCCTTATGCCATTACTCGTACTGCCTCCTTTTCTAGATTTCTTTTTTCATTTTACCCACTGATTCTTATTCCTTTGTAAAGATTCTCTTCAGGCACCATCTTGTGCAGAAATCCTGACAGTGTTAGATGATATGTCTCAATGCTTTCATAATATACTGTGTATGACTTTGTGTTTACTACATTTTTACAGCTTTTTTATGGCATAATTTACATTCTGTGAAATTCACTCACTGTCAGTGTACAATTCAGTGATTTTTAGTAAACTGCAGAGTTGTGCAAATATCACCAGAATCCAGTTTAGAACGCTTCCATCACTCCAAAGAGTTCCTTTGCCCCATTTTCTAGCAGTTTTTGATCCTATATCTAGCCCCGGTATGATCTGTTTCCGTCTCTATAGATTTAACTTCTTACTGCATTTCATGTATGAGGAATCATACCATATGAAGTCTTTCCGTCTGTCTTCTTTCACTTAGCATTATTTTATATTTATTTATATTGTAGGATGTATCAATACTTTGTTCCTTTTCTTGCTATATAGTATCCCCTTGTAGGAATCTACCACATTTTTTTGATCTCTTCACAAATTGATGAACATCTGTTTCCACTTTGGGGTTATTAAGAATAGTGCTATTGTGAACATTCACATCTGAATGTATGCTTTTATTTCTTGTGGATGGATATCTCAGAGTGGAATTTCCAGGTTGTTTGGTAAGTTTGTGTTTAACTTTTTGAGAAATTCTTTTGCTAAGAGGCAGTAACATTTTACATTCTCACCAGCAATGCATGAAGGTTCTAGTTTCTTTGCATCTTTGACAACGTTTGTTATTGTCTGTCTTTTTAGTGTAACGATCCTAGTGGATATGAAGAGGTATCTCATTGTGGTTTAGGTATGCATTTCCCTAATTACTAATGTTGAACATTATTTTTGCATTCTTATTAGGCATTTTTCAGGGAAATGTCTGTCTGTATCTTTTGTGAATTTTTAAATTGAGCTTTTTTTTTTGTCTTCTTCTTATTGGACTGCAAGCATTCTTAACATATTCTGAATATAAGGTATTTGTCAGATATTTGATATAAAATATTTCTCTCAGTATGTGGATTATCTTTTCATTTTCTTCATGGTGTCTGTTGAAGCACCAAAATTTTAATCACGTTGTTTTACAACATTGTTTTTTTTAAGTCAGTCTTTACTAAAATCTTTGAGGGCAGAGGCTGCACGCATTTATTGATACGCTAGACTATTCACACAATTATTGAGAAACTGCTTGAGAGAAGCACCGTTCTAAGTTCTTTGAATAGATTAACTCTTTTAATCCTTACAAGAACTCTATAATGTAGGTACTGTTAAGACCGGAGTTCAGCAAAGTAAGTTCCTTCCAAGCTCACACAGAAGACGTAGCAAGACTAGGATTCAGCATGATGTGGTGTGACCCTGGAGCTCAGGCCCTTGATCTGAGTATGACTCTGCCCCTAATTAGTGTATTTCCATGGGAATCACTAGAATTGAAGCATGCAAATATGTACTTTCTTGCTAATTTACTAATTTTTAAATACTGTCATACACTCATCAGACTCAAGGAAAGACACAGTTTAAGTCTTTTGAGAATGAGGACCAGAAATTAAGTTATCACTAAATTCAGTAAGAAGAGCAATTACAGGAATCTATACGGTCACCAGAATTTAAGCTTTTTGATCATTTTCACTTTCACAGAAATTATGAAAATGTTGAAAATCACGTAAAATGTCTCAAAATCTTTCTTTTGGAGAGCAATAGTTGCAGGGCGTTGGACTTGCCTCAATGTCTCAGATTCCTCTTGAAGTGATAGTAACTTATTCTGTAGTATGATTATGAGGAATAAGTACCAGTTGTTATTAAATACATTATGTTTTATAAATATGAGCTGCAAAATTTGATTAACTGTACTTTATTATCAGTTAAGTATTAAATGAAGTATTTACATAGAGGGCTTTTTCTAGTGTCTGGGAGCTAGTTGAGTGCTCAAAAAAGTAGCCGTAATAATTTTTGCACTTTTTATCAGCCACCTCTTGCTTCCTTTATGTTCTCCTTTTGAGTTTTCTGATTTAATAAGCATAATCTTGTTATGAATTTACTCAAATATGTTTACTTTTGGCAAATACCCTTACAAAACCTGAGGGAGGCAGTCCTCTCAGGTAGCCCGGTTGAAATAGATTGGAGCCTTAGAAAAGTTTATGAAATAAAAACTTTGACACTCTAAATCAGCTTCCTATTCCATAGTATTGCCAATGTGTTACCTAAATGAAATACTAACATTTAGTATAAGTAGGTTTTTAAGTAAAAGCAGCCATTCAGCTCTAAATATACAGTAACTTGTATCTGAAGTGATAAAATTATGTGAAAGTAAATGCAAATATTTTACTCAGTTAATTCGTAAAGGCATCTTATATTGAATATTTTAATGAAAATTCAAAATGAATAACTCAGAATTAAAAAAATTATAGCACATACAAGATTTCACAATATTTATTGGTTTGTTATTTTCATATTCAGACCTTCATCATTCACCAATTTTTTAAAGCAGTGTTAAGACATTTCAGAAATGCAACTATATTCAATTTGCTTTGATTTAAAACACAAAGAAACAAACAAAATAAGTCTATCATTGTGAAAAGGTAAGGAAAAGACCATTTATAAACACTGAAAATCAAATGTCAATGCTGGTAAGTGTGGGAACAGCTAATGTCAAGTTGCCACACTGGGAATCGTACCCCACAAGTCCCAGAAATTCATGAGAGTAGAGAGCAGTAAACAGCACAAGTGCTATTATAATATTATAGTGGAAAATTGACTATCTTTTTGCTGTCTGAGGCTGCTGTAAGTATATAAACCTTTGAACATAGTGACAGTTTTAAGCCCTTTAAGGAAATCAGAATTGATAGTAAAATAGCTAATGGCCAGAAATCACTTCCCACACCCTTGGCCTCTGCCTTCACTTTCCTTTTAGGCTAACCCTTGGCGCATTCTCAGAAAGAGGTAGAGCATATTCCACACAGCCTGGGATGAAGTGGCAGGCATTTGGAAACCCTTGAAGAAAGTGATAGGCTTGTGTTCTGCTTTCACCCTGCTGTTGACCACAAACAGACAAGCTCCTCATCCAAGTTTGGCACTTGCCCGGATAAGGGACCTGTAATGCGATTTGGTATGACAAATATCACTCCATCTGCATTCTCTTTTTCATAAAGGAAAGGCTTCCTCTCTCTTATAAAAAATGTGTTAGAACATTTAAAATCCTGATCATTTGTGTGACTGTTAAATGTTGGTATAAAAATGCATTAAATGATTTCATTGACACATTGCAGAGAATAAGCAGGTATCTTTGAAACTTTCTAAAATCTTGTTTTTGAATTAAAGGTATGTTTTACAATTTATATAGATTCAATGGATTCATATTTTAATATTGGTGTAGCCTGGTCAAATAAATTGCACAGACACCTGGAAATGACTTTGATAGACTCACCCATTCCTGAGTGGAATGTATTCAATTGAAAGTTTGATTTGTAGACTGTTTTGTAAAACTGACTATTGTATCAGAAGAGACAAAATTGGGGTGCAAGCCCCCAAATAGAAATTGCTTAACATAGCAGTTTATTTCTTATTCGTACAAAGTCTGGTACAGTCCATGGCTTTTCAGAGCAATTATGTACTCATGCTTAATATTCCTCACACTCTGCCCAAGCGGCTAACCTGTTACAAGTGTCCTGGACCACACTGCCTCTATAGCTGATGCTTCACAAGAGTCACCTAGGTGGTCTTGCCTCTGCTCTTGTATGCTTTGGCCAGGAATTCATGTCACTTCTTCACACATTCCATTGCCCAGACCTAGTCTTGTGACTTTGCTTAACTGCAAGTGGTCGAAAATTGACTGCAAAGGGAGGAGAACTGTGTTTTGATGAAAACATGTAATATTTACTACCACAAGTTTAAATCCTAGTCTTTCTTTAGCCATGGCAGAGAACTGGAACAAACTCTGTGCTGGAATGAAAGATAAGATGATTATTTAAAATCATTTATCTTTTGGTGGAAACACTATTTTTGAGAAGAAAGTTTTATTAACTGTAAATTACCACAGTGGGGTCATTTATTTCAAGTTGCAGGGCTGGTGGCTATAGTTGTGTTCAAAAGCGTCGATCCCAAGAGCACTGCAAATAAACCACCAGCATGTTTATCTCCACCACAGAGTGTGCTTCTCAAAGAAATCAAACACCAATGGTTCATTCTCAGTGTGTCTCAATCTGTCTAAGTTCCTCTGGACTGAAAGGATGAGAAGTGATGCTTAAAAAAAGAATCAATGATGTATCACTTAAAATTTTTTGTATTTTTAGTTGCATTATATATTGTGGAAATGCATGGGATACTTTGATACATGTATACAGCATGTAATGATCAAGTCAGGGTAATTGGGACATCCATCAACTCAAACATTTACCTGTTCTTTGTGTTGAGAACATTGCAATCTTCTCTTCTAGCTATTTTGAAATATACCATAAATTACTGTTAATCATAATTTCCCTACTGTACTATCCAATACTAGAACTTACTCATAGTTACTTTGTGATTTTCTTGTTAAAAATAGTAAGAGTCAGCAGGGTGTGGTGGCTCACGCCTGTAATCTGAGCACTTTGGGAGGCCAAGGCGGGCAGATCGGGAGGTCAGGAGATGGAGACCACCCTGGCCAACATGGTGAAACCCCATCTCTACTAAAAATACAAAAAAATTAGCCTGGCGTGGTAGCGGGCGCCTCTAGTGGCAGCTACTCAGAAGACTGAGGCAGGAGAATCGCTTGAACCCGGGAGGCAGAGATTACAGTGAACGGAGATGGCACCATTGCACTCCAGGCTGACAACAGAGTAAGACGCCATCTAAAAAATAAAAATAATATTAAAAAGAAGTAGGACTCATGAGATTCATCTGATTTTCTAAAATTACTTTTGAAAGCAATTTCATAACAGAGCATTTTGTAAGCATACTGATTTGACCAGGAAAAGTTGGATAATCCAATCAATATCAGGATAATAGGTTTAGAAGTTTAGTATTTGCCTATATGCATTATTTTCCGAGTAGCAACATAAATGTTAAAAAACAGGATCTGGATATCTTCTCCCATAAAATATCAGTTCATCATTGTCTAGAAAACATATTTGGTTTATGACAGCTTGACATTTTTTTTTTAATTTACCTGTTGCTGTCTCTTCTAAATTTATATATACCTAGATAGAAGTTTCTATTTTATGTGAAGTTATCATTTTTTTCTAATCTATTGTTTCTCTGCTCCTTTTAATTTTAAAGACATATGGGTAAGATAATAATGTTATTCAGAAATAGGTCATGTCCACAAATAGATCATGTCTACAGACAATTTTATAATGAAATATTGTGTTAATATTGACATGAGAGAAAAAATGTCATACCTAAATGTTTTGTGGATTTAGCCATAAGTCTACAAGGTGCCTTGGTATATAAACTTCCTGGGGACTTACACAAAGTTTTGAAACCTATAAAAAACTATTATCTGTAAAAGGTAAGAAGTCAAATTAAAATGTAAAGAAATAAAAGTTTAATAACATGTCTATGAACGCTATGGTAATGACCTAACTTTAGTATTCAAAGACACTTCATTAACCTTGGAAATTTTATAGTTGGATTTAAAATTTTATTTTTGTAAGAATTTCTTACTCTGTAGGACAATGGCTAAAAATTATAGTTCAAGGAAAATTAAATGAGCTATTTAAGCTAAATAATTTCAAACTAAAGTTTCTGTCAAATACTTGTGCAATAAAAAATTATATGCATCACAGGGTGTGATATATTTTGATACATAGTAAGTAATCTGAACTTCCATCTTGAGAAAATAGGCAAAGAAGAGCAAAATTAAACTCAGAAAAGAAAGAAAGAAGGAAATATAAAAGTTCAGAGTGGAAATCAGTAAACTAGATGACAGATAAATGAAAGAAAAAACCTGACACCAGCAGCATAACAAAAAATTGTACACTGTGATCAAGAAGGATTTATCCCAGGAATTCAAAGTTGATTTAAAATACAAAAATCAATTTACATAATGCATTGTATTAATAGAATACAGAACATAACCTATGTGATTATCTCAATAACTGCAGGAAAAATCCACATCCAACAAACTCCAAAACCCGTTAATAAAAATTGTCTCGCGCTAGTTTCTTATGGGAGCTTCCCAAACCTGATAAAAGGCAGCAAATTGGGAAGATAACAAAGATGTCCACTATCACAATATGTATTTAAAATTGTATTGAATTCATTGGAAGTGCATTTCAAAACTACAATGGGATACCAACTTACATCCATTAGGATGGCTGTCATTTAATAATAATAAAAAAGAAGAAATAATAAGCATTAGTAAGGATGTGAATAAGTTGGAACACTTGTGCACTCTTGGTGAAACTGTAAAATAGTATAGCCGCTGTAGGAAACAGGATGATTTCTCAAAAATTAAAAAATATTATATTATTAATCAGTTCCACTCTTGAGCATATATCCAAAATAATTGAAAATAGGGCCTTGAAGAGATATGTACATACCTATATGCATGCTATTATTCATAATTGCTAAAAAGTGGAAGCAACTCAAGTGTCCACAGATACATGAATGGGTAAGCAAAATAAAGTATATACATGCAATGGAATATCATTCAGTCTTAAACAGGAAGAAAATTCTAACATATGCTACAACATAGATCAATCTTGAGGACATTATGTTAAACGAGACAGTCATAAAAATACATATATTGTATAATTCTATTTGTATGAGGTACGTAGGGTAGTCAAAATCATAGAGAAGGACAGTAGAATGGTGGTTGCAGGGGCTGAAGGGAGGGGGAACTGGAAAGTGATTGTTTAATGGTGTAGAGTTTCAGTATTACAAGATGAACAGTTGTGGAAATGGATGGTATTGATGATTGTGCAACATTATGAATGTAGTTAATGCCACTGGACTGCACATTTAAAATAGTTAAAATAATAAATTTTATGTTATGTGTATTTTAACATAATAAAAAATACGGGGGAAACTGTATTGGATTTTATAGTCAATTCAGTCCAGCAAAAAAATTACTTTCATAATCTAAATTTTCAGATTGTTCATTGCTTAGCACATGGATTTACAACTCATTTTTGTATATGAATCCTGTATCTTGAAAACTTGTTGAATTTATTTGTTCTCATAGGTTTGTGTAGATTCCTTAGACTTTTTCTATACATAAGATCATGTCATCTGTAATTACAGATAGTTTTACTTTTTATTTTCTAATCTGGATTTTTTTTTTTATTTTATCTTCTCGCCCCATTACTTTAATAGTTCAGAATCTCCAGTACAATGCTGTAGAAGTGATTGAGAGCAGATATTCTTGTCTTATTCCTGAACTCAGGGGAAATACATTGTCTTTCACCATTAAGTAGGATATTAGCTAAAGGTTTTTTCTAAATGTCAGTTTTCTCGTTTCACGGATTTTCTTTCTTTTACTTGTTTGTTAAAGACTTTCATAATGAAGAAGTGTTGCATTTGTCAAATACTTTTTCTGTATCCATTTACTTCGCTGTATGATTTTTGTCCTTAATTATATTAATATGGTGCATTACATTCATTGATGTTCAGATGTGAAATCAACTTTGCAATTTTGGGATAAATCTCACTTGATCATATTATCTGATACTTTTCGTTTGCTTCCGAATTCATTTTGCTAATTTATGTTAAAGATGTTTACATCTACGTGTATAAAATTTTTGAGACTGTAGTTTTTTTGTTCTTAATGTCTTGACTGGTTTAGTATTTCTGCCTCGAGGTCAGGGTAATACTACTCTTACAGGATGAGTTGGAAAGCATTCCTTTTCTTTTGCTATGTTTTTTGGAAGAGTTTGTGACAAACTGATGCTATTCCTTCTTTAAATATTTGGTGGAATTCACCAGTTAAGCCATAGTCTTTTCTATATGGGAAGCTTTTTGATTATTAATCAATCTCTTTACTTGTAATAGGTCTATTCATATTTTCTGTTTCTTCTTGAGTGAGTTTAGGTACTTTGCATCTTGCTAGGAATTTGTCTATTTCATCCAGGTTATCTAATTTGTTGCCATGTAGTTGTTCATAGCATTCCCTTATAATCCTGTTTATTTCTATGAGTAATGATGTCCATTATTTATTTCCTAATTTTATCAATGTGAGTCTTCTCCCATTTTTTTCTTGATTAGTCTGACTAAAGACCTGTCAAATTTATTGGTCTTTTTAAAGATGAATCTTTGGTTTCATTGATATTCTTTACTGTTTTTCTAGTCTCTATTTCATTACTTTCATTCCAACTTTTATTGTTTTCTTATATCTACTTTGTTTTTAATTGGTTCTTCTTTTGGTAGTTTCTTAAGTTGAAAGTTTAGGTTTTATATCTGTTAATTTGAGATTTTTCTTGTTTTGTGATCTAGGTGTTTATAGCCTCAAGACCTCTCTACCCATTGATTTAAGCTGCAACCCAATAGGTTTGGTGTGTTGTGTTTATATTTTCATTTATCTCAAATTATTTTACTTCTTGTGTGATTTATTCTTTGACCCATTAGTTACTTATAAGTGTGCTTTAAAATTTTTACATTATTTGTGAATTTCTCCAGTTTTCTGCTATTGTTAACTTTTAATTTCATTCGTGGTGGTTGAAGAAGATACTTTGTATAATTTCAATTCTTTAAAATGTACTGAAACTTGTTTTAAGGCCTAGCAAATAAACTATCCTGGAGAATGTTTCATGTGTATTTGAGAAGAATGTGCCTTCTGCTTTTTTCAGGTGAAATTTTTCTGTCAATATCTGTTATTAGTTAGTTTATGTTTTTCTTCAACTCTTCTATTTCCTTGTAATCTTCTGCCTAGTGATTCTATATACTATTGAAAGCAGGGTATGAGAATCTTCCTATCATTGAATTTTATATGTCTCCCTTCAAATACGTTATTATTTGCTTTTTGTATTTTGGGGCTATTTGTTACATACATACACATTTATAATTATTGTGTTTTCCTGAAATATTGACCCTTTTATCACCATAATGTATCATTCTTTGGGTTTAGTCATATTTTTTTAGCTAAGTATATTTTGTATGATATTTTTAGAGCCATTCTGACTCTCTTGGCATTTTATAGTGAATCTCTTTCCACTTTTTATGTTCACACTATTTATGTTTTTAAATTTAAAAGGAGGGTTGTTTGTGGCATATAGGTGGGTCACCTTTTAAAATCCATTTTGTCAATCTGCCTTTTTATTTGAGTGTGTAATCTATTTACATTTAATCTAATTACTGATAAAGTCAGATTTACATTTCTTTTTTATTAAATAAGCATTTTCTATTGTATCATTTTAGTTCCTTTACTTTTTACTTTTAGTTCCTTTACTTTATCCTTTATTTTGAGATATTTTCTCGGTGGTTGCCTTGAAGATTACAATGAACATATTTGTTTAAAATAAGTTATTTTGTTTTAATAGAACATTAATGCCAATATTATACCAAAAGTTTGCTCCAATATAGCTTTGTTTTCCCCCTTTTTCTTTCTGCTATTGTTATACAAATTATATTTTTATATAAGACATCATGTTATAATTATTTCTTTATATAGCTTGTTTTTAGTCAAACAGGAGAAGAAAAGAGTTACAAACAAAAATACATTTATGTGTCTTGTGTTTACTTACATGGTTGCTTTACTGTCGCTCTTCATTTCTTCATGTAAATATGAGTTCTACCTATTGACTTTTCATGTCAGTCTAAAGGATAGCTTATAATGCTTTTTATATTAGGATGAGTCTATTAGCAAATAATTCCTTTCTTTTTATTATTATCATTATTTTTAATCTGGAGATGTTTTAATTTATCTTTTATTTTTAAGGAATAGTTTTTCTGGATATTTAATTCTTGGTTGACATTCTTTTTCTTTCAGCACCTGAAATATGCCCCATTGCTGTCTGGCCTCCATGGTCCCTGATAAGTCAGCTGCTAATCTTATTGGGGATCATTTACATGTGATGAGTTGCTGATCTTTTGCTGATTTCAAGATTCTTTGTCTCTGACTTTCTTCAGTTTGACTATAGTGCATTTTGACGTAGTCTTTTTTAGTTTATTCAAGTTGAAGCTTGTTGAGCTTCTCTGATGTGTTTATTAATGCTTTTCATCATATATAAAGTTTTAAAAGGATATTTTAAGCTAATATATAATATACAATATATTATATTATGCATAATATATTATATACATTTTTACAATTAATGTATATATTACATATTATATACATATTATATTATATATTATGTATATAATATATAATAACATAAAATAATACATTATATGATAACATATCATTATATATTATATATTTTTTGTGTATATTTTATATATATATATAGTTTTTTTCTCTCCTTTCTTTTGGAACTCTTTTTATGTCTATACTGGTATGCTTAATTGTGTCCCACAGGCCTTATTTTTCTTTTTTTTCCCCCTGTTTTTCAGACTTGGTAATATCATTTCACTCATCATCAAGTTTGTTGATTTTTATTTTCTTCTGCCATCTCAAATCTACAAATGGGAACCTTTAGTGAGGTCTTCATTTTCTTTCAAATCCAGTATTCCTATTTAAAAAACAAATCTTATTTGTCTCTATATTAATATCCTCTGCTTTAGCTTTTACTTTTTGCTTGAACAAATACTTACAATCACCAGAGGTAAGAGATTAGGGCTTGATCAGGTTTTTCTTGAGCAGCCTTGCACATGAGCATGGCCTTCCAGGTCCTCAGGAATTTGTTAGAGCTTATCAAAACTCCCTATGGACTTCTTATTCCCCAGATTCTCTTTTTAAGGTTTTCGGCCAGTCTGCTGTTTGCTTTAACTGGTATTACCGCCCTAGCAGAAGCAATATTAAACAATTGCCACTGATCATTTTGAACAAATTACCTGGCCATAAACTTTTTTATTAAATGCACTCTAAGTCAGGGAAAATAAAAACATTCCAAAAAAATGGAACTTTCCAGGTGGCTACCAGACAGGTCAAATAAGGACAATTTTCCGGGTATGGAGTTTCTAGGGGACCTCTAAATTCATTCTCTCCTCTGCAGTGGCTGCTAGATGGCTTATTTTCAAGGCTACTATGAAGCTGGTGAGTAGAAAATGGTAATGCAGTAAGTTGAAATGCCACAGGCTTATAGTTTATACTGAAATACAGTTATTTTTCCTGAAAAACACTCCTAAGATTGTTACAAACTGTTGACGAATTTCCAATTTAGAAAAGGCTGATTTTGGCAAATTTTCATTGCTCTCATTGGATTTCTGAGGTCCTTACTTCACCATTTTGAAAGTGCTTATTTTATTTTTAAGTACTCTGGATTCATAATTATTCTATTTATTACTGGATTTCATTTCATCTTGAATAAATTCTTCATAGAACCCTCTGACTTAGCTTTCAAAGGTTGTTTTACAGCACCATTATTTGATACTGGTATTACTTTTCTTTGCATTCCCACTGTTGTTCTTTAATACTTTCCTCTCCTAGATTACTTTTTGTGTGTCTTGGTGTTTCCTTTCTTCAAAATATACCTGGAGATCATTTTTCTGAGTTCTTACCTGCTCAAACATGCCTTTATAGTTTTATTAAACTTGGCTAATAACTTATCTCTTAAAGTATAAGATTTTTGATTCAAAGTCCTTGGGTGAAAATTATCATTTGAGATAATACAATGAGTTTACTCTGAAAGTAAACGTGCACACACCTTTCCAAACATAGAACTGATATGCATGTGTATGTGTGTCTATATATATATATATAGTAGTGTATACAATAACAAAATGCAAACAAAGCTGTACATTTCAATAGGTAGGGCAGAAACTCAGAAAAGGTGGCAAAGGCCAGAAGTGGTAAATTCAGCATTGGAAAAGGAAGGACGTGTAAATACCCTAGAGAAGATATTGAACATTAGCTATATTCACTGCTCGAAGTCTTTGGCTGAATCAGAGCTCTCACTCTTATGAGAAAAGACTTAAAGAATAAGCTTGAGCATTTATAGGGCTTCAGTTAATATGGCTGCTTAGTTGCTGCCTGGACTGCCAGGAGGAGATGGAGAGAGCTTCTCAACAAGAAGCTAGAGTAAGCCAACTGCAGTATGATTTGAAAAACTCAGTATTCCCCCAGGAATTGTAATCATGACCATTAATATAAGACGCTCTTCTGATGAAGGCCCTTTGGAAGTGTGTGGAAACCATAAAAAATCTGCTATTCTCTGGAGAGAGAAAAAATCATAATGTTGAAGAAAAGCTTTAAGACTAAACTATCACAGTAAATGAGTAAATGATATGCAAGCCAACAAACTCGGTCACTAAAATAATAGTTTCTTAGAAAAAGCAAGTCATGGGGCAAGCTAAAAAATTAATAAAAGATTTCAAGTAGTTGGAACTGGAGTTCTGCAGGACCAGACCGCCAGCCGCAGGGCCTAGAGGCAGTGGTGATAGTGGCAGTGGTGATTGTGGTCTCCCGGTGGAGCAGCCAGGCACAGATCATGCTGTGCTGGTTCACCACCGTGATCCTGTTGGCTGCCTTACCAGGGCTGGGAATGAATGTTGTTATACTGGGACCCACATTTCAATATTTTGCCACAAATTTGAACCAAAATATTAGTCATCTTCCTTTATTTTTTGTGGGTCCTTTGAATATTTGAGTGGCTCTGTGATTGGTGGAGTTCTTTTTGACATCATGTTTTTTTTTTTTTTTTTTTTTTTTTTAGTTTTGAGAGTGTCAATGTTGGCTACCACAGTTGATCTTTTTCTTGTTTATTTTTCAAGACAGCTCTATTACTGATTGTCATGATGTCTATCTTTGGTACTTCAACTGGCATTCTGGATACAGGTGGTGATGTCTCTATCCTGGATCTTTGAAGAACACAGGATCTTCACATATGTAGGCATTACACTTCTGTTTTGCCTTGGATGCCTTTTTGGCTCCACTGCTAGCTAAACTAGCATTGGGTACGAGAGTGTCTGAAAACCACGCAGTCTGACTTTCACCATCCTGCACTGACGCTGACTCAGAATCTCTGTTGGGAGGACCTGACGATACGAGTTTGCTGTGGTCTTATGCTCTGAACAGTACTTATATTTTGTAGGTCCTATCTTTGTTTTTGCTCTGTTTTTAAAGACAAGCTCAAGGTGAGGAAAAGCAAAAGCATCTGCTCAGATATTTCAAAGAACTAAATATCACAATGCCGTTTTCTGTCTCCTTTTTCTGTTCTTCATTTCTTATGTTGGAGCTGAGGTGACATACAGCTCTTACGTTTTCTCATGTGCAGCCATTCATGCTGTTGGGAAATAAAGTGAGGTTACTGGGTTGAACACCATCTTCTGGGGGACCTTTATGTCCTTCAGGGGATTGGTAATGTTTTTGCTACATTTTTACAGCCTGGAACCATGATCGTGTCAAGCAAGACTGGCAGCCTGGCTTCATCTTTGTATCTTGTGCTTTTTGGCAAGAGCCTAGTTTATCTTTGCATAGCAACTCCAGTGTATGGGGCGCTGATGGAGACTACATTCTCCAGTGGTGCTTCTTGGATTGCACAGTACATGATGATGCATGAGACATTTGCAGCATTTTTTATTCTGTAATCAGTGCTGTCCTAGAAGAAATGACTACTTCTGTAGAAATTGGATTTTTTCAAGGAAAATACCTTGATTTGCCTGTAGTGCTGTATACATCTCTTTGGGGGTATTGATAGCCACCTGTGTTTTATTTCCTGGGATGCACGAATTAGCCACTTCACCTCTTAATCACCAGAGAAAAGTAAACAGAAAGAGTGAGGTCCAGATACTTTTGCTCTCCAGCTCTGGGCTAAACGACTATGAGGAAGAGAAATGAAGAGGAAGATGCAGAAAAATGGAATGAAATCCATTTTGAACTGACTGAAATGAATGAGAAAATGAAACAGTCTATAATAGATACATCGAGAGATATTTTGATAGAGTCCACAGATGAAGTCTCTAACCAATCCCTCTGAAACGTGTTGGTGTTTGAGTCCTCTTCGCTTTAATACTGGCAACTCCCCTGTGAGGCACTTGTCAGAAACCAGGATAACAGGGACTAACACTTAGAGTAGACGGATTACTCATTGACATCCTTGAATAATCACCACTTCTAATGAGGCCATTCAGAGGAGAGCATTAGCAGATTTCCACTATGCTTTGGGGATCAAAATTTCTAGATCCAATGATAGCAAAAGCCAAAAAATTGTAAAATGTTCTGTAATTCCCAGAGTCTTCCATAAATAACCAAATGGTGTCATACATGCACAATAGGATCTTGTTATTAGGCTACTGTTTGGCATGTGGCTGATTAGGAAATATTTTATGGTCTTCATCTCTCAGAGCATGCAAAGAAGGCATTTGTTTTTGAGAAGCTGGGTATTATTCTCATAGAATGAGACCATGTAAGAGTTGAACTGATTTGCTGAACAAATTCCCAGGTCAATATTCTGCCAGGAAAGCTGAGGAGAGTAGTTTCATAAAAAAGCATCTCTGGAAATGGAGATATTTTAATTATTTGTTCTACCTTATCCTTAGGCTTGGATCAAAGAAGGCTAATGACACATTTGATTTCTCGTGTCTATGAAGAGAACACAGAGCAGGGTCCAAGAGGCCTGGCTTTAAGCTTTGACTCTGCCTTTGGATTCTGCACTCAGTCATTAACATAGGCCTCATCTATCTCACCTCCTGACCCGTGATTCTAGAAATGAAACTGAGATGATTTCCAAATTGGGAATCCATAAGTTCTAAAGTTTGTGCAAGATGTCTGCTAAAAATTAATACAAATACCAGCCTGTTCTTCATTCCAAATGAGAAGTGAAACAGAAATGTTAAATAGCATTAAAAATGTGCCAATGATTGGCCCCATGCGGAGGCTCAAGCCTGTAATCCCAGCACTTTGAGAGGCCGAGGCGGGCAGATCACGAGGTCAGAAGATCGATGCCATTCTAACTAACACAGTGAAACCCCATCTCTAGTAAAAATACAAAAAATTAGCTGAGCATGGTAGAGGGCGCCTGCAGTTCCAGGTAATCCAGAGGCTGAAGCAGGAGAATGGCGTGAACCCCGGTCGTGGAGTTTTCAGTGAGCCAAGATCGCGCCGCTGCACTCTAGCCTGGGCAACAGAGCGAGACTCCGTCTCAAGAAAAAAAAAAAAGAAAAAAGAAAAAAGAAAAAAAAGTACTAATGAGCTATTGATTATGAATACATGCAAATTGATTATACTTAATATTTCATACTTTATTTGAATAACTATCTGAAGAATACATACTTTTTAAGTACTGCATTTCATTGATCCTAAGTTACACTTTCCCCCCCACCACTGTTTTAATGTCTTTGAAATCAGGACATGTCTTACAATCAGTGACCATTTAACATTGTGACAAAGTTTAATTGACAATTTTTTTTAACATATGCATCTATAAAATAATGTTTTACCAAGAAAAGGTTGTAAAATAATTCAGTTTAGTGTGTGAGTTGGGTACCCAGGGAAATCATGCATTAGGAGTTAAAGTGACTTATTGAGGGGTAATTCTTGTGTAAGATAATGGAGAGAGTAAGCAATAGTAATCAGTGCAAAACCTTCAGATACAAGTCTATGAGAGAGGAGGGGGCGGGAGGAAGGACTGGATAGAAAGTGTCTTAAACTGAGGTACAGCTGGTATTATGTCTCAGCAAACCTAATAGGAAACCCTATTTTAAAACTGCCTGTATAGGAGTCCTGTTATGATCAGAAATGTTTGAACAATAGACATCCCATGTTGTCTATCCATCGGTTACAAGCTTTCCAGGAAGAACACCAAATCCTAAAGATACCTGCAGGCAGAGAGGGTCAGCTCACTGTACATCCTGCAACAAATTCCCTCTTGAAGATGGAGCAGATTATGTACAGAAAGTATGAAAACAAACAAGTAGATATTAAATAAGTTTCATGCATTTGAAATTAATCAATTTGGAATCCTAAAGATGAAAAATATAGCATTTTAAACAATATAAACAAGTGAAAGAGACTCTCTAGATTGGATGTAGGTAAATAAAGAATGAATAACCAGAAAAGTTAATGCATAATTAACCACATAAAGCATAGGGAGAAAAATATATTTTTGAAATATTAAAAATGTATAAAAATACATTAGAAGGTAAGAAAAAACTTACTAAGTTTCTACCTAGAGATGATAAAAAGAAGAGCCAATGGAACCAAATAAGTTGAAAAGAATAAAGATAATATAAATCAATGAATTTTAAAACAGGAAAATAACAAAGAAAATCGATAAAAAGCTGATTAGTCACTAAAACCACTAAAATTGATAAACTACTAGCAAGGCTGAAAGAAAAAGAGATAAAATACAAATCATCAATATTAGGAATGAGACAAAAGATATCACTATAGATTCCTTTCCAGAAGGAAAAAATGGGAATATTAGCAATAACTTTATCCTCACAAATTCAACAACTTAGAAGAAATGGACCAATTTCTTGAAAATAAAAACCCTTTAATACTTATTCCAACATATCTCAGTGTCAAATGCAAAAATTCTCAACACTTAATTAGAAAATTGAATTTCACAATGTATAAATATCATTATACTCAATGACCAAATGAGATTTATTCCAGCTAAGTAAGCTAATTTAATATTTGTAAATCAACCAATACTTTCTATCATATCAACACGCTAAAAACATCTTATGATCATGTCAATTGACAGAGAGAAAGTAATGACAAAATCTAACACCTGCTCATTGTAAAATCTCTTAGAAAGTTCACAATAGAAAGAACTGCTCTAACCTGATAAAAGAATATCTACAAAAATATCTAAATTTAAGATCATACATTAATTTCTTTTCTTTTCAGAGATAGGGTGTCATTCTGTCATTCAGGCCAAAGCACAGTGAAACAATAGCTCACATCAGCCTTGAATTCCTGGGCTCAAGCAGTCCTCCCACCTCAACCTCCCAAGTAGGTGGAATTACAGGCACAAGCCACCACACTCAGCTTAACATCGTACTTAATAGGCTGAATGATTTCCCTGTAAGATCAGCAACAGGCAAGGGTACCCACTCTCACCAGTCTTAGGCAACATAAGAATGAAAATTCTAGATATTGTAATTAAGCAAGAAAAATGAAAAACATACAGATTGGAACAGAAGAAATAAAATTGTATTTTCATATTTCTTGATATTCTACAAGAAAAATCCCAAGAAAACTAAAAACCAAAACTTCTAGATCTCATATATTCAGCAAGGCCACAGAAAATAAGATCAACATATACAAAGTCAATCACATTAATATATCCTTTAATGAAGATGTTGGAACCAAAAATAAACGCAGTATTATCTACAATCACTTAAAGAAAAATAAATATACTTATGTATACGTTCAATAAAACATGTATAGAATCTCTGTGTTGAAAATTACAAATTGATCCTGAAAGAAATAAAAGAAAATTTAAAGAAATCTGGAAACACACTATTTTATGGATGGGAAGACTTAAAACAATAAAGATGCCAATTCTCCCCAAGTTGATCAACAGGGTTAATGCAATTCCTATAAAAATTCTAGGAATATTTTGCATAGACATAGACATATTTATTCCAAAATTTATGTGGAAAGACACAGATCCCATAATAGCTGGACAAAGAAAAAATTGGGAGGAATCACTCTACCCTACTTTAAATCTTAGCATTAAATAATAATTAATTATTGATAATTAATTAAATAATCCTACATTAAATGATATAGCATGGTGTTAGCTTTGGCAGATGGTTAGACACATAGATCAATGGGGGAAAAAAAAAGAGAGCACCCAAACTCATACATATATGCTCAACTGATTTTTGACAAAAGTAAAATGAAAAAAAAAATTGAGAAAAATAAGCTTTTTCTACAATTAGTGCTGGAACATTTGGATATCCATAGACCAAAATAATGAACCTTACCCTAAATTTCCCATTTTACACAAAAATTAACTCACAATAGAGCATGGACTTATATGTGGAACAAAAAGCTACAAAACTTTTTAAGGAGAAAAAGGGGAAAATGTTCAGGATCTAGAGCTTGGGGCTGCTTGATAAAAGCATAGTCTGTAAAAGAAAAAGTTGATAGTTTATATATCATTAAAATTAGAGGATTTTTCTTTACAAAAGACTTATGAGGATGACAAGAAGAAAATATTTGCAAATCATTAGCATGAAAATACATTTAAAATTCTCAAAATTCAACAGTAAAACAAACAATCCATTAGAATATGAATAAAATACACATATAGACTACAAAAGAGAATATAAGGATGGCAAATAAGCACATGAAAAGATCTATTCACCATCAAAAGACACTAGAAACATGAAAATTAAAACCACATGAGATATCACTGACACCTATCAAACTGAATAAAACCGAAAATAGTGATAATCAAATGATTGTGTGGATGAAGAGAAAGTGGATCATTTCCATTTCTTACGAAAGTGAGTAGTGTTACAGCCATTCTGCAGAACTATTTTTCAGTTTCTTATAAAACTGAACATGCAACATACATATAGCTTAGTAACTGCACTTTTCAGGGTTTATCCGAGATACATGTAAACTTTATTGTCACAGAAACCTGTACACAACTTCATTCACAGTCAAAAACTGGAAAATGTTAAGCTGCCTTGAATTGGTAAACAGTTAAACAAATGATGATTCATCCATACCATGCAATATTACTCAGCATAAAAGGGAATGAACTGTTATACACACAACAACTTGGGAATTCTGCTGAGTGAAAAAAGACTGTCCCAACACGTTACATGCTGTGCAAATCCAGTTTTTAAACATTCTTGAAATGACAGAATAATAGAAATGAAGAATAGATTAATGGTTACCAGGGGTTAAGGAGAGGGATGGTTTAAGGTAGGGGGAAGGGAGGTCATCGTGGCTATACAAAGGCAACAGGAGGGGTCTTTTTGATGATAGAAGAGTTTTATATCTGGACTCTTTTAATGTCAATATCCTGGTCGTGTTATTGTACTATAGTTTTGCATGATGTTACTACTGGAATTACTTGGTAGAGGTTCCATGGGTCCTGTCTTTATTATTCTGTTGTAATAGCATGCAAATCTATAATTTATCAAATGGAAAATTAAAAAAATAAAGCAACAGGGAGAATTGAGTAGATAACCAGGATTTCCAGAAGAGATTTTAGAAAATAGTAAAGAAACATTATTAGAAAAAGAATAGTGGCTTATAATTTTCCAGATCTGAAAATAGAAATGAGTTTTTTGACTGAAGAAATCTAGTTATTTGTAATATGGATGAAGACTAATGAATACAAATCTAAAATTTCACAATTTCAAGGATACAGTAAAATTTCACATTTCAAACATACACAAAATCTTAGTTCCTGAGAGCAAAGGCAGATGACATAGAACTGAATATCCCTTATGCTGAAGGCTGCCTTCTCAACACCAGCATTTGACTGGCAGACATATGCAACTAGTACATAGACTTTCACTTAATTATTTTGTTTTCAGTAAAGCACCAGAGCCTTCAGCAATGCCTTGTGCCTCTGAACCACAAGTCCTGAGTTCCTGTGCTTGACTCTGGAATGTAAACTTCCAAAGTTTGTGTTGCAGAAAGAGTAGAAAAGATTGAGGTAGGGACAGTCTAAACTGCATGGAGTTAAAAATCTGAGATTTATGGGCCATCTTAGTCTTTACATTGCTGTAAAGAAATACCTGAGGCTTCGTGCTTCATAAAGAAAAGAGGTTTATTTGGCTCTTAGTTCTGCCGGCTGTGCAAGCATGGTGTCAGTATCTGCCTCTGGAGAGCTTCAGGCTGCTTCTGCTAATGGTGGAAGGAGAAGGGGAGCCATTGTGTAGAGATCACGTAGCACAAGTCGCAAGTGGAAGATCTGTTTACTTAGAATGCCATTCTCCCAAAGAGGAAGGCTACAGTGGATATCTATGAAGTCGATGGTTACTGTCAATGATAAAGAATAGACAGGCTTGCTCAAAATACAGAGAACTCTGCTCTGGGTTAGAGGACCTGAGAGTTATCATAGGTATACTCTGCCTCTCTTATCAGGCACAGCACCCACAATGTTTCAGTAAGAATAAATACAGTAATTTTCCTGCTAGCAAGAGAGGAAGAGCACCTAACCTAGCCCTCCTTGAAACAATTCTTTAATGAGCTATCATCACTGATGGCCACCAAACAATTTTGACTTCATATTTGTTAACTTAAAATATGGGTATTTTCAAGGTCAGTCCAGGGTAGAACCTATTTATGGAGAAGTCTTCTGCCAAGTGTGTTCCCTAATGTTCCCTTTATTTTTATGTTCCTTCTAAGTAGAAGTGGAATAAATTTATCCATTATTCAGAAATATATAAAACTTTCTGGTTTGCTAATTAAAAAGATAATTTTATTTTTCATTTTGGTAAGATTAGGAGATGGAGAGCGAAGCAAGCTCAAACCGTCAAACCTCCATCATGAATCAGAAATTTAAAAAAAAATTAATTTTTCAAATCCTATTCATCCTTGAGGAGATAGCTCAGATGACATCTCTATCAAGTGTTCCCTGATCTTCCCACACTGAATTAGGGTTGCTATTGCTGTTGCTGCACAACTTGGTTACATTCTGTTACTTGTCACTTGGTCTAGTAACTTGTCTCTATGTATCTTTCTTGCTGACTCAATTGAGAGCTTTTGGATGGTATAGACTGTATTGTATTGATTCCTAAATACTTAATGTTTAATACCATACCTAGTGTAAGATTTATGAAATGAATCCATGACAAAAGAATAGCCAAAATCCTGCATCTTAAACTTCTGCCTCACCTAGGCAAGGCACATATAAATCATTTATTTGTTTTCTAGGTATTCTGTGTACCTTTTGAAAGCTATTTATTGTATGAATATCTGCAAAGCTACTTATTTCATTTATAGCAGAGTGCACTGTGTGCATGTGTATGTGTGTGTGTGGTTTTATCTGTAAAACATCTATAATATGAAAAGCTAAACTTCTATTTGGACAGAGTATCTGTGGTATCATTACTGATTCACAATAACCAATCAGCTTTTTAAAGCACATTTCAGCAAAGTTATAGTGCAACATTAAAATACATGATTTTGTGATTTGGCAAGTCACTCTGAGAAATTTTCCTTATTTATGAACACCTTCTATAGACATAAATCTATTTCATGTGTGTTTATTAATATTTTTCATTAAACACAATTAAAATTCTAAATATGATTCAATGTGCAATAAATTTAAAATGGTTCCATCCCTTTGCTCAGAAATGTTAATCTCAACTCTAAATGCTATTGTTGCACTTGGTGCATGTGCACCTATTACCTAAACTGTGAATACTCCAGTTAAAAGAGCTTCTTGTAGATAATTTAGCTTGGAAAATTTTTTGTTTTCTTAATGATCATACAAAGTCTTTATAACATACTTGTTCCAATTTTTATTTATATGGTATATGAAATCACTATCCCCAATCACTTTACTTTAAAGTAAGTGAGTTTAGATCAATGGATCATCTAACTTATAATTAAGTTAGTGAACAAAATTAAAACTGCTATTCACAAACACTAGAATACATTCTGCAAATAATGTAGGTATTCCAAACAACTTCAGCTTTCAAAATCATGCATACACCAGAACTTTCCCTTCTAAAGGACTTAATAGACCTTCTAAGGCTTTCTAAATTATATAGCATTTGATGCAAATTTGAGTGATCCTTCAATCCAAGAGTTGTAGACAATCAAAATGTCTATTGAATGGCAGATGATATAATGATTCTTTTACCACCAACTCCTAGGAACTGTTGGAGAAGGGTTATGATAAAAATCATGGCCTGGGCATATGATCTGAGAGGATAGTTAATGCTTCAGTCAGAGTCCAAATCAAAATCCAATGACTCTTTTTTTACAGGACCTATGTAGGAAGGCTGGTTAATATTATAAGTCATGGCCTGGCAATGATTATTGCATATTTTTCAGTAGAGGTTTTTGAGTTTGTTTTCTTTTTAAATTGTCATGTTTCTCCTGATTTCCATCCCATCTACAAATAATCTGAAATCTTAGATTTGGTGCCTTTGCAGTCTCACATGTGTTTGCTAAGCTCTTTTCTAATCTGTAGAAATAAACCATAACTATACAGGGTCTTTATCTTTCACATCCATCGATCACTTCCTTCATTTCTAAACACACCATGGAAAGTATGAAAATAGATAAAATTTTGTGTTCTTCTAGTCACTAGGTAACTACTATTTCACCCACACTTTTCTAGATTGGTTCAGTTTTAGGTAGTTAGTGAATGTGAATGTCTAATGGCTACTGATTTTAAGGAAGAATGGAGAAGAATTCAGAGGGATTTCTTTTTTTCTCTTTCATATTTGTGAGATGTACATTTGGCACATAGTCACCTGGATTCTGGCCCTCAGTTTGAGTAACATTACAGGAGGACTTCAGGGCCCAATCTGTTAGGAAACGTTATTTGAAAATGGATGGAAGTTCACTCTGCCTCCTCAGCTGCTTCAAAAGCACAATTGTGCATTTTTCCCCATCATCCACCTATCAATATGCTATTCATTCTTCAAACCCTGGCTCAGATATCACCTCTGTGTCACCTTCATGGAAATAAAGGTAGTTAATTAGTCCCTGCACTCTACTGTTATTAAATTTAAAGAAAATTTCTGCTTCATAAAAAGTCAAAAAGAGCTGAGAAAATCTTGAAGAAGAATAACAAAGCTTCAGTTCCTATACCTTACACCACTAGACAACACAATCTTTTGTAAAGTTATAGTGATTAAGACAGTATGGTATTGATGTAAGGTCAGACAAATAGACAAATGTAATAAATTTGGAATTGAGAAACATACATTCACAAAACTGGGCACCTGATTGATAATAAAGGTGACATTCCAGGGAAAGGATAGCATTTTCAAAAAATGGTATTCGTTCAATCGAATATTTACATTAAATAAATCAATCTTGATCTTAAACTATATTAAAAATTTATTCCTAACTAAATATAATTTTTTTTAAACTAGGCTTTTAGAAGAAAGGTAAAATATCTTTATGACCTTTGGGTTAAACAAATGTTTATTAAATAAGACTTAAAGAGTGCTAACCAAACATTTGATAAATTGGACAAAATAAAACTAAGAATTTCTTAGTTAATAATTAATTCATTAAAAGACGTCATTAAGAGAGTGAAAGAGCAAATCAGCCTGTTGAAAGATTTATCTAAAGTATATATTTGACAGAGGGCTCATATTCAATACACAATATAAATAACTTCTGAAAATCTACAGGAATAAGACCAGAAAAGAACATAGAAAACACCATGGGCAAAAGATCTGAATATGTACTCATAAAAGAAGCTAACTAAATGACCAGTTAACATATTAAAATTGTTCAGCATCATTAATCTGGAAAATGCAAATTAAAATGTCAATTAACATGCTACTATATTCCAGAATGCTTAAAATGAAAATGATCAGTGAAAACAAGTGTTGTTGATGATGTTAAGTTATTGGAACTCTGATAAACTACTGATGGAATTGTAAATTTATATAAACTCTTTAAAAACATTTGGCACCACCTATTAGAGATAAACATATGTGGACTTGTTGCAAATCCCTTTTTACATATATATCCAAAAAAAAAATACTTAAGATGTTCACCAGAAGGTATAAACAAGAATTCTCATAGTATTATAACTCATAATGACCCCAAACTTGAAACAACTCAATTTCCATCTATAGTAAAATGCATAAATAAACTATGGTGCATTCATTTAATGAAATACTATACAGCCTTGTAGTAATTCAGAGACTGAATTGCAACTACTTACAACAACATGAGGAATCTTAAAAGCAGAATGTTAGAAGTTATACACATAGACTATATGCTTTCATATATAAGAAGTGCTGATTATATGATGATGTTCACTTTTGAAGACTCACTAAGCTGTACCAATAAGTTTTGCATTTAATTATATGTAATTTAGAAAATAGTACTCAAAAATACCTGCTATTAAACATTGCACACCTGTCTCTACCCATAGACTGCAAGATCTTTAAAAGTAGGCCAGTGTTGGGTATGTACAAGGTTCTCAATAAATATGTATTCCAATTAAATTAAAAGCATTGTTGGGGAGTCCCAGGAGATATGACCAAATAGGAACAGCTCCGATCTGCAACTCCCAGTGAGACCAATGCAGAAGGTAAGTGATTTCTGCATTTCCAACTGAGGTACCCAGTTTATCCCATTGAGACTGGCTAGACAGTGGGTGCAACCCACGGAGGGCGAGCAGAAGTAGGGTGGGTGTTGCCTCACCTGGGAAGCACAAATGGTTGGTGAACTGCTTCCTCTAGCCAAGGGAAGCCATGAGGGACTGTGCTGTGAGGGATGGTGCTATCTGTCCCAGATATTACGCTTTTCCCACAGTCTTTGCAACCCACAGACCAGGAGATTCTCTTGGTTGCCTACACCACAAGGGTCCTGGGTTTCAAGCACAAAACTGGGCAGCTCTTTGGACAGACACCGAGCTAGCTGCAGGAGTTATTTTCATACCGCAGTGGCATCTGGAATGCCAGTGAGATGGAACTATTCACTTTTCTGGAAAGGGGGCTGAAGACAGGGAGCCAGGTGATCTTGCTCAGTGGATCCCACCCCCACAGAGTCCAGCAAACTAAGATCCACTGGCTTGAAATTCTCACTGCCAGCACAGCAGTCTGAAGTCGACCTGGGAAACTCAAGCTTGGTTGGGGGAGGGATGTCTGCCATTACTGAGACTTGAGTAGGTGGTTTTCCCTTCACAGTATAAACAAAGCCACTAGGAAGACTGGGCTAGGCAGAACCCACCACAGCTTGGCAAAGCCGCTGTAGCCAGGCTGCCTCTCTAGATTCCTCCTTTCTGGGCAGGGCATCTCTTAAAGAAAGGCAGCAGCTCCAGTCAAGGAATTATAGATAAAACTCCTGTCTCCCTGGGACAGAGCACCTGGGGGAAGGGGTGGCTATGGGTGCAGCTTCAGCAGACTTAAACATTCCTGCTTGACAGCTCTGAAGAAAGCAGTGGATCTCCCAGCACAGTGCTAGAGCTCTGCTAAGGGTCAGACTGCCTCCTCAAGTGGGTCCCTGACCCCTGATCCTCCTGACAGGGAGACACCTCTCAGCAGGGGTTGACAGACGCCTCATACAGGAGAGCTCCAACTGGCATCTGGCAGGTGCGCCTCTGGGATGAAGCTTCCAGAGGAAGGAGCAGGCAGCAATCTTTGCTCTTCTTCACTGGTGATACCAGGAAAACAGGGTCTGGAGTGGATCCCCGGCAAACTCCAGCAGACCTGCAGAAGAAGGGCCTGAATGTTAGAAGGAAAACTAACAAACAGAAAGCAATAGCATCAACATTAAAAAAGAAAAAAGAAAGGACAACCAAGCAAAAACCCCATCTGAATGCCACCAGCAGCAAAGACCAAAGGTAGATAAATCCACAAAGATGAGGAAAAACCAGTGCAAAAAGGCTGAAAATGCCAAAAATCAGAATGCCTCTTCTCCTCCAAAGGATCACAACTCCTCGCCAACAAGGAAACAAAACCGGATGGAGAATGAGTTTGACAAACTGACAGAAGTAGGCTTCAGAAGGTGAGTAATAACAAACTCCTCTGAGATAAAGGAGCATGTTCTAATCCAATGCAAGGAAGCCTTGAACCTTGATAAAACGTTAGATGAATTGCTAACTAGAATAACTAGTTTAGAAAAGAACATAAATGACCTGATGGAGCTGAAAAACACAGCATGAGAACTCCGTGAAGCATACACAAGTATCAATAGTCAAATCAATCAAGAGGAAGAAAGGATATCAGAGATTGAAGATTAACTTAATGAAATAAAGCATGAAGACAAGATTGGAGAAAAAAGAATAAAAGGGAATGAACAAACCCTCCAACAAATATGAGACTATGTGAAAAGACCAAACCTACATTTAATTGGTGTACCTGAAAGTCATGGGGAGAATGGTACCAAGTTGGAAAACACTCTTCAGTATATTATCCAGAAGAACTTCCCCAACCTAGCAAGATAGGCCAACATTCAAATTCAGGAAATACAGAGAACACCACGAAGATATTCCTCAAGAAGAGGAACCCCAAGATACATAATCATCAGATTCACCAAGGTTGAAATGAAGAAAAAAATGTTAAGGGAAGCCAGAGAGAAAGGTCGGGCTACCCACAAATGGAAACCCATCAAACTAACAGGGAATCTCTCTGCAGAAACCTTCCAAGACAGAAGAGAGTGGGGACCAATACTCAAAATTCTTAAGAATTTTCAACCCAGAATTTCATATCCAGCCAAGCTAAGCTTCATAAGTGAAGGAGAAATAAAATCTTTACAGACAAGCAAATGCTGAGGGATTTTGTCAACACCAGGCTTGTCTTACAAGAGCTCATGAAGGAAGCACTAAATATGGAAAGGAAAAAATCAGTACCAGCCACTGGAAAAGCATACCAAATTGTAAAGACCACTGACACTATGAAGAAACCGCATCAACTAATGGGCAAAATAATCAGCTAGCATCATATCGACAGAATCAAATTCACACATAACGATATTAACCTTAAATGTAAAGGCACTAAGTGCCCCAATTAAAAGACACAGACTGACATATTGGATAAAGAGTCAAGACCCATCGCTGTGCTGTATTCGGGAGACCCATCTCATGTGCAAAGACACACATAGGCTCAAAATAAAGGGATGGAGGAGTATTTACCAAACAAACAGAAAGCAAAAAGAAAGAGCAGGGGTTGCAAACCTAGTCTCTGATAAAACAGACTTTAAAAAAACAAAGATCAAAAAAGACAAAGAAGGGCATTACAAAATGGTAAAGGGATCAATGCAACAAGAAGAGCTAACAATCCTAAATATATATGCAACCAATACAGGAGCACTCAGATTCATAAAGCAAGTTCTTAGAGACCTACAAAGAGACTTAGACTCCCACACAATGATAGTGGGAGACTTTAACACTCCACTGTCAATACTAGAGAGATTAACAAGATAGAAAATTACAAGGATATTCAGGATTTGAACTCTGCTCTGGATCAGGCAGAACTAATAGATAGCTATAGAACTCTCCACCCCAAAGCAACAGAATATACATTCTTCTCAACACCACATAGCACTTATTCTAAAACTGACCACATAATTGGAAGTAAAACATTCCTCAGCAAATACAAAAGAATGGAAATCATAACAGTCAGACCACAGTGCAATCAAATTAGAACTCAGTATTAAGAAACTCACTCAAAACTGTACAACTACCTAGAAACTGAGCAACCTGCTCCTGAATGACTACTGGGTAAATAACAACATTAAGGAAAAAATAAATAAGTTATTTGAAACCAATAAGAACAAAGACACAACATACCAGAATCTCTGGGACACAGCTAAAGCAGTGTTTACAGGGAAATTTATAGCACTAAATGCCCACAGAAGAAAGTGGGAAAGATCTAAAATTAACACCCTAACATCACAATTAAAAGAAGTAGAGAAAGAAGAGCAAACAAATTCAAAAGCTAGCAGAAGACAAGAAACAACTAAGATTAGAGCAAAACTGAAGGAGATACAGACACGAAAAAAACCTTCAAAAGATCAATGAATTCAGGAGCTGATTTTTTGAAAAGATTAGCAAAAGAAATAGACCACTAGCCAGACCAGTAAAGAAGAAAAGAAAGAAGAACTAAATAGAAACAATAAAAAGTGATAAAGGGGAGATCACCACTGATCTCACAGAAGTACAAACTACCATCAGAGAATACTATAAACACCTCTATGCAAATAAACTAGAATATCTAGAAGAAATGGATAAATTTCTGGACACATACACCTTCTCAAGATTGAACCAGAAAGAAGTCATATCCCTGAATAGACCAATAACAAGTTCTGAAATTGAGGCAGTAATTAATAGCCTACCAACCAAAAACAGCCCAGGACCAGATGGATTCACAGCCAAATTCTACCAGAGGTACAAAGACGAACTGGTACCATTTCTTCTGAAACTATTTGAAACAATAGAAAAAGAGGGAATCTTCCCTAACACATTTTATGAGGCCAGCATCATCCTGATAACAAAACCTGGCAAAGACACAACAACAAAAAAAAAAGAAAGAAAGAAAAAGAAAATTTCAGGCCAATATTCCTAATGAAAATGAAAATTGATGCAAAAATCCTCAATAAAATACTGGAAACTAAATCGAGTAGCACATTAAAAAGCTTATGCACCATGATCAAGTTAGCTTCACCCCTGGGATGCAAGGCTGGTTCAACATATGCAAATCACTATACGTAATCCATCACATAAACAGAACCAATGACAAAAAAACATGATTATCTCAATAGATGCAGAAAAGGCCTTTGATAAAATTCAACACCCCTTCACGCTAAAAACACTCAATAAGCTAGGCATTGATGGAATGTACCTCAAAATAATAAGAGCTATTTACGACAAACCAACAGCTAATATCATACTGAATGGACAAAAGCTGGAAGCATTACCTTTGAAAACTGGCCCAAGATAAGGATGTCCTCTCTCACCACTCCTATTCAACATAGTATTGGAAGTTCTAGCCAGGGCAATCAGACAAGAGAAAGAAAGAAAGTGTATTCGGATAGGAAGAGAGGAAGTTGAAATGTCTCTGTTTGCAGATGACATGATTGTATGTTTAGAAAATCCCATCATCTCAGTCCAAAATCTTCTTAAGCTGAGAAGCAATTTCAGCAAAGTCTCAGGATGCAAAATCAATGTGCAAAACCCATAAGCATAACTATACACCAATAATAGACAGAGAGCCAAATCATGAGTGAACTCTCATTCACAATTGTTACCAAGAGAATAAAATATCTAGGAATACAATTGACAAGGGATGTGAAGGACCTCTTCAAAGAGAACTACAAACCACTGCTTGAGGAAATAAGAGAGGACACAAACAAACGGAAACACATTCCATGCTCATGGATAGGAAGAATCAATATAGTGAAAATGGCCATACTGCCCAAAATGATTTATAGACCTAATGCTATTCCCATCAAGCTACAATTGAGTTTCATCACAGAATTGGAAAAAGCTACATTAAATTTTATATGGAACCAAAAAAGAGCCCATATAGCCAAGACAATCCTAAGCAAGAAGAACAAAGCTGGAAGCATCACACTACCTGACTTCAAACTATGCTACAAGGCTACAGTAACCAAAACAGCATGGTACTGGGACCAAAACAAATATATAGATCAATGAAACAGAACAGAGATCTCAGAAATAACACCACACATCTACAACCAACTGATCTTTGACAAACCTCGCAAAAATAAACAATGAGGAAAGGATTCCCTATTTAATAAGTGGTGTTGGGAAAACTGGCTAGCCATATGCAGAAAACTGAAACTGATTCCCTTCCTTACACCTTCTACAAAAATTAACTCAAGATGAATTAAAGACTTAAATGCAAGACCTAAAACTATAAAAACCCTAGAAGAAAACCTAGGCAATACCATTCAGGACATAGGCATGGGCAAATACTTAATGACTAAAGCACCAAAGGCAATGGCAACAAAAGCCAGAACTGACAAATTAATTAAACTGAAGAGCTTCTGTGTAGCAAAAGAAACTACGAGCAGAGTGAACAGGCAACCTACAGAAAGGGAGAAAATGTTTGCAATCTATCCATCTGACAAAGGGCTAATATCCAGAATCTAGAAGGTACTTACACAAATTTACAAGAAAAAAACAAACAACCCCATGAAAAAGTGGGCAAAGGATATGAACAGACACTTTTCAAAAGAAGACATTTATGCATCCAACAAACATATGATAAAAAGTTCATTATCACTGGTCATTAGATAAATGAAAATCAAAACCACGATGAGATACCATCTCACGCCAGTTACAATGGCTATCATTAAAAGATCAGGAAACAAAACATGCCAGAGAGGATGTGAAGAAATAGGAAAGCTTTTATGCCATTGGTGGGAGCATAAATGAGTTCAACCAATGTGGAAGACAGTGTGGCAATTCCTCAAGGATCCAGAACTAAAAATATCATTTGTCCCAACCATCCCATTACTGGGCATATACCCAAAGGATTATAAATCATTCTACTATAAAGACACTTGCACACATATGCTTATTGCAGTACTATTCACAGTAGCAAAGACTTGGAACCAACCCAAATGCCCATCAATGTTAGACTGGATAAAGAAAATGTGGCACATATACACCATGGAATACTATGCAGCCATAAAAAAGAATGAGTTCATGTCATTTGCAGGGACATGGATGAAGCTGGAGACCATCATTCTCAGCAAACATGCAGGAACAGACAATCAAACATCATATTTTCTCATTCATAAGTGGGAGTTGAAAAATAATAACATGAGGGCACAGGGAGGCGAATATCACACACTGGGGCCTGTTGGGGGGTAGTGGCCAAGGGGACAGATAGCACTAGGAGAAATACCTCATGTAGGTGACCGGTTGATGGGTACAGCAAATCACCATGGCACATGTGTACCTGTAAAAGAAACTTGCACGTTCTGCACATGTATCTCAGAACTTAGAGTATAGTAAATAAAAGCATTGTTGACTGCTCAATTGGCATCATTGCATAAATTCAAGTTAGTGAAAAGAGAATAATTCTTCATTCTGTGATGAATAAATCAGTCAGGCCATCTCACAACTTTATAGAGCTTAAAATTGTTATCAAATTCCCCTTTCTCAGCATTTATGAATGTAAGGGTTCTTCAATCTGTCTTTAGATAGGTAAATTGACCAAAATCTAGCACTAAACTAATAGATAAGTTCAAGGCACAAACAGCTCACATTCAATGACAAGTAGCTGATTGATTATTATTTGATGATTGGGACAATTTTCCCTCAAAAAATGTTTTATGAAAACATACTATTGTCATAAGGAAGCAATTTATGCTATGAAGAAATAATAGGCCACATGATTGTTCTAGGATACATTATCAGCAATTGTATTAAATGTATTTCACATTAAATAGTTAAAAATTATTATTTACTGATGTTTTTCTTCCCAATAGTTAATAATAGGCTATTTATCACCATTAATAAATGGTTCATTTTTTATTTACTAAAATTAGTCAATGATTAGTTAAGAACTAGTAATTAATAGTGATTAATTGTTATTTGATGATAAGTAAGTTTTTTGCAGACAAAAATGAAACCTTTATGAAGATGTGCCACATGAAAAAAATTGATATATCGCAAATCTCAAAGATTATACAAACTTCCGATAAAAAATTATTAGCAATTACATTAAATGCATTTCACATTAAGAAGCTAAGTAGTATGATTACTTGTCTTTTCATATGCCAATTATTTTCCAGTGAGAAGTGTCACTTGGTTAGTCATAGAAGAGGGCTATTTATAAAAAGATAACTTTCATAAGTAGACTGAAGACACATGGCACATAGTAGAGTCATATGGACCCCTTTGAAGCTGGCTTTTCAGGCCAGAGTTGTCGTTAACCCTAGTTAACCCATCCAAATTACCAAGAAATCAGGGGACAGATCTGGGCTCATGAAACCTTATAATCTTCCTCCTAGTGCTTGGGCCATGAACAGGATTGTGGAACAGGAAGGTATTTTCTATCTCTAAGTAACCGAGGCTGATAAGAGTTTACTCCTAAGTGATGTTCTAATTTCAAGAATCTTCATGGGCAAAGCCATGTTCAATGGTTTGGCAAGTCAATATCTACCACTGTGGCAGTGGGCACTACCCACCTTGCACCACTCTTGAACATCATGTCACCCTAGGGACAACCTCCATGTAGACAGAAAACAGAAGAGTACATCAAGAAAATGGTGCTGTCCAATATTCAGTCATTTGTAACCCATACCTCCCTTTGGGTCTTCACACAGTTCTAGGTGAAAACGCCTGACCCTGCTTCCTCCAAGAAGCACCGTACATCTCAACCAAGATCACTGCTCCATTTTTTACTCCCCTCTACCTTACTATTTTCCCCTGTTCAGTTCCATTTTCTAGAATATATGACTTCCCAGAGTAGATTGTCTAACAAAGAGAGGAGTTGCCTTCAAATCTTAAGGGTGCCATAGTAACTGATTTGTACTCAAGAGCCTTAGATTTCTCCGGTGGGATCATTCACTGTTTGAAACCCCAAACAAGGCCATTCTCAGTGAATACATACACATGAAATCATAGCACAGGTTCCTTAGTTCTTTACCTCCCAAGCAGACTTGTTCATGTGCTACTTGTAAAAAGAAAAAATAGATTCTTCACATCTGCCAACACGACTGGAAATATTTAGGGATATTTACTTGTAATCTTTTGTTATTGTATTTCCCTTTGTGTTTGCCCTCAGTCAAGCAGGCTCTTGGATCCCATATGAGTAGTATATGGGTGATTAATGTGTGAGTGTGTTGGGTAGGACACCATAGCTAGTCCACGAGCCTCCCTCCTCACCGTCCCTCTTTAACTTTGGCTTTCAAAGCCAAATGCCTTAGGAAAACTGAGAGGGCTTGTGTAAGAGGTGAAAGAAAGGAGGTGAATAGGTGTAGAGAGTATTTTGGAGAAGCTTTCCAAGAAATGGAGGAGATGAAAGCTTTAACTCACACTAGACTGAGATTCTCCTGGGCTATGAGCTGTGACAGACCATTGGAGGGGATATAGATTGTAAATCCTGAAAGTGTAGGAGAATCAGCTTTGTCTCTTGGCAGCTTAGTGAGTAGATAGCAGAACTTCAGGAAAATGGCTGTCTTGGCAAGGATGTCTGTGTTCTCACTGTGGCATGAAAGTATTAAAACCTGTTGACTTTACTGTGGCCATATTAATGGAGACAGAGGGTGTTTCAGCAGAAACTTGGGAGGATGGACTAATATGCAAAGGATCCTCTCGCACATAGATGCCTTAATACTGATGAAGATGCTAGAACCCAGACGGGACTCTGAGGAGGAGTGATGATGTATAAGTCTTTGGAGTCAGAAATTAATTAAGTTATAGAAAACAATTTGCTGTGTCTTACTCAAGAATTAGCTTGGTTGCTACATGATAGACACCTGGACCCTCTACCAGCCCTCAGAGATCTTCTTATTCTGGACCAGCTGCAGAGTTTGCGAGTGTTCTTGAAACTGGCCATTTGGGTAGTTATACAACCTCCCTTAAAATATGAATGTGTGGAATGAGAGACATCGATCAGGTACTCTATGAACATAGCAGTTTCTAGACCCAAAGAAAATCACACCCAATTCTCTCAACTAATTGCTGAGATTTCCTGTAACCACCTTGCTCTTTGCCTAACCAGGATACTCCCACTCACAACAATAGTTTCTACTACTTTACCTAAACATCCAGCACCACTGTTATGTAACTGTGAGGACTGAATTTTGCTTCAGGTAGCAGAATACACTAACAACAAGAACTTAGACCATACAAACATTTAATTATTGTAAATAACAAGAGGTGTGATAGTAGAGGATGGTTGTAGCCGCTCAGTGATGTTACATGCTCAGTGAGGTTTCTGTCTTTTCACTTTTTCCTATTCAGTGGATCAGCAATGTCCCTGCTCGTGACCACAGTGGTAGCCAGAATTCTAAGCCTTGTGTTATCTAAACCTCCCACAGCAGCATTTTAGGTAGAAAACAGGACAGGAAGGCAAAAACAGAAAAAGGAACATTTTCTTTATCACTGCTATTCTGTCTACCAGCCAACTTTTTTTTTTACAGCTTAATGACCCATAATTGGGTTATGTACACACCCTTTGCACAAATCCTTGGGCAAAATGGAATATTTATGACTACTAAATAGGATTTATTCCTTGGGGCCAATTACATCATCACACAAATGACACTGGGGCTCTCCTAGCAAGAAATAATAGAATAATGCTTTTTGAGTAGTGACAAAGAGTTCCTACCAGATGCTGTGGCCAGTAATTATTTGGACAAAATACATTCTGTATAATAGGGCTGCCAGGTTATCTTGCTCGGCATTGAGCAGCATAAAGAATGCCGGGCAGACAGAGCTGGCATATATGACTCTTTCCCTGACCTATGGACACCATTAGGCCATGCTAGGACCAGGAGGGCTGCTGCTTTAATAGCTTCAGACAGTGGACTCTACGATCTGTTTTTACTTCTTTTATTTCTTTACTTCTTTTCTACAGCTACTGTACTCCTGTACTCCACGTGTTATCACCTCTCTTTCAAAACATTCATTCTTCCCATCAAAACCCTGCCTTCCACCATGAACCCCTATTACCAATCTGATGTCCCAAGATGGGAAACCCAAGTTCTCATAGAAAAGGAGCCAAATTTTGGCAGGTTCTTGTATGTATTGGGTGAGAGATTTGGGGTTTATAATATTAAATCCTGTCTCTGCCCTTTACATAGTTCCCTTTGCATCCTGATATTTTCTCTGCCACTATGCACAAGAAATGGTAAGTGACATCCTTGTCTCACCCCATCCCTAGCCTGCTTCTGGTTCTCTGTGCCTGTCTGCATTTTTCCCTCCACACAAGTAGTCTAGTAAAGAATAGGAACTGCCAGTCACTCTGTGCCAAGTCAAAATTGAGTTTTTATGCCAAGTTTTGAGAGAGAAGGGTGTTGTGGGTTTCACTTGCCAATGGCAATAGAAATTGATTGCAGGCAGCAGCCAATAACTGGGGGGAAAAAAAACCTCCACTAAGTAGCTATAACATTGAGGAATGCTGAAATGCTGATCACCTGTGGACTTTTCAGCTCTGCTGGAAGTAGCAGGATCAGCAGGATTTTTTTTTTTTTTTAAAATTAAGGGATCTTCTATATACTTATATCTCTTCTGCTGTATTTCATGTTCCATCTTTAGTTTACAAAGTATGAAGCAGTAAAATTTGCTTTACTGTCACTCTAAGAATTTGGAATTACTTCATAGAAATTATACCTGCTAACATATACAACTTGTACTTAAACCAGTGTACCTTTTTCACAGCTCCAATAGCCACAGTAATCATTGTTTCTTCCTTAAATTTTTCACCATAGTCATTTGCCCATTGATGCATGCATTTGTATTTTAAAGTACTCCAATCACTGTCCTCAATTTAGATTGAGTTTTCAGGATGTGATCCTTCCGTTGCTACATGAATCAGAACATGCTGGTTATATGCAAAGATAATATGAGTGGTACAAATACAAAGTTTAGTTTTGCTGTCAGCATAGCTCCTCTGTAATTACTAATTTCTCTTGACAATTATGTTATTGACACGTTCTACCCATCAAGGAGGAGTTTCAATCCTAACTCTAAAGTGTCGTTCATATGTTTCTGTATATCTTTCTTCATTTAGATATTCCATTCCCCCAACATAGCAAATTATAATCAAATGGACAGCAGAAATAACTAGATTAAATTTAGAACAAAGCAATGCACAACACACACACAATATTAGAAATAGATAATAAAAACAAATTCAGATTTTCCTTATGTTCTCATTTTTGCCATTGTTTATTTAAATATTGTACAATATATCCTGACATCAGCAAATGTAGTCTGGAGAATCCTACAAGCACTGCATGATTATTTATTATAGCAGCAAATTTAAATAGCAATCAACAACAAAAAAGTAATAAATAAGAGTGTTGTGAATTCTGTACAATTTGTTAATTCACTTCACGGAACTTTTCTACTGTTTTAAATGCAGTGTGAAATTTACTGCCACAGTGGAATTGCTAGAGCCTTATAGAAAACAACATATATGCATAGCTAAAGACTTTTATCTAATAAAGTAATTTGGAATTTTCATTAGATTCTGGCTTCTGTGGGAGCAAATGTATGCAGTGAGGTCATTCTGTCTAGACAAAGTCTATTTAATTTTCTTACCCCAAATCAAACAAATTAGTTATCTATAGATCTAGGCTAATTCTACAACATCCAATATGGTTCCCCGCACCTGGGTATTTTGACTCCTACAATGAGATCACACAGCTTTATTTATACCTCATTGTCCTGATGACCTTCCAGTCCAACTTCTAGTTTTTGCAGAAATTTTATTTACTTTTAATAATATAACCTTTGCCAATCAGTTGATAATTTTTGTTTGACAGCTGTGTTGAAGTATTATACTACTTTCAAAAAATAACAATAACTGAATTGAAATATATTTATGAGTTTTTAAATAAATGAAGGTTTTAGTGGTGGCAAATATTCATAATTATTAATATTCATTTGGTTAACTATTGTTTTGATGTAGACATCTAAGTGTAGTAGAATAATAGTAAGTTGGGTTGCAAAATATTACCTAAAAGGGAATGAAGATTACTGATCATAAGATTTCATAAATTATATAAATCTTGTATTGATTTAATTTACTCACATAAAGTTATATATAAAAATATACTAGTCTCTGCTAGCATATGAAATTTTTAGTCCTCTCTTAGTGTGTTTTATTGAAGGCAAGGTTTTTGGAATTTTCTGTTTATATGGAAAAATTACAGCAAGGCTTTTGTCCATACACAAAACTGCAGTCAGTAATTTGTCCTTCACTATGGAAGAGTTTAATTTTGTGGATAAGATTTTCTTAAGTTCCATTTCTTAATATGCTGAAAAACTAAGTTCTTCTGAAACAAAAAATAGGTATTTTTCAATGATGCAGATTTTGGCCACGTTTGTCTTGCCTGAAGTCCACTTAACTGCTTTGTTTGTTGCTGCTTTGAGCTCTGATTGTTGTTAGTATTTCTTGATATTCTGAAAGCCTGGGCTATTTCTGACTAAAATTACAATGTGTAGTCATTAATTTCATCAGATTTTTAAGGTACATCCTTCTAAAAGGGCTTGTACTGCTGAGAAATATAATCAGGTTTCCACATTCTTATGACTTTTAACATACACTGTATTTGGTTGTTTTTTGTGCATCTCAGCAAAAGCATATACATATATTTAATTTTATTGATCTTACTTTGTTTTGTTTGGCGCTGGATATAATTTACAGTTGTTGTGACTGAAGTTTAATATGTTAGGTCATGCATTTTTGTTGGTGTTAGTTTTTCCGATTGGGGAAGGAAAGGGTGATCAACGGTAGGATCAATTACACTTTGTTTGAATTTATCTATTCTTTAAAGACTCTATAGCCTCATTCAATATTAGAACACTATATTTGGATGATAGTAATGTCATTTGCAAGTTTCAACATTATTGTTAAAATGGGCATAAATATAATAAAAATTAAAATATACTCAGAAAATTCCAAAAATCTTGCCTTCAATAAAGCACATTAAGAGCTACGACCAAAATTTCATATGTTAACAGAGATTAGTATATTTTCATCTATAATTTTATGTAAATAGATTAAATCAGTAAAATATATATATAATTTATGAAATCTTATAATCAGTAATCTTCATTCCTTTTTAGGTATTGCTTTTACAATCCAACTGACTGTTATTCTATGATATTTAGACGCCTATATCAAAACACTTGCTAACCATATAAATGTTAAAAATTATAACTATTTGCCACCATTAAAACATTAATCTACTTAAAACTCAAATTCTTCTTAATTATGGTAGGTTAAAAGCTTTCCTAATTTTTTTTGGTAATTACACTGATTATTATTTTTATACTTCAAATTTGTACTTATGTAATTATGACAATTTATAAGGCTACATAAAACCCAAAATATTGATTATAAGAAATACTGTTTTAGTTTGTAGGGTAATCATCTAAGATGGATTTGTATATTCAAATGAATTATACTGTTATTTAGTATGATGTAAATAATATTTTGCTAAATAACATTTTACATTTTGCATCCATTAAATTAAAATAAATATTCTTTTTTTTGGTAACAGGGCATTCGATAATTCACTGCTAGCCCTTTGTTTTCTAAGCAGCATGATAGCGGTAAGACATAGACAATAGTAGAATGCATGGAATCAAAAGTGGTATTGTTCACTTATTTATTCCAAAAGAGGGCAGCAAAACTCTGTTTTATATAATCTTCTGCCATGTGCAGAAGCCTTCTGGTCAGTGGTTATTTTTGCATGACTCATTCCTGTTTTAAAATCAAATATTGTTTTCCTCTACTCAAAATACAAATTAAAAATAAATAACAAAACAAATTTATTGTGAAAAATATTTAGAAGAACATAAAAATAAAACATAATCTTACCTGAAGCAGATAATTTATCCAAAGAAGAAAATTCTGCTAATTGTCATGATTTTCTTTGTCTCGCTCTTATCAAATTCAATTAAAACTGGAATCAAATTGTTTTAGCCTTCATTTATTCTATGTTCTTGTCATTACATAGTCACTGAAAAAATGTTTATCTAATTGTACATAAAGCATCAACACTATATTTCTGTTATAAAATTATTGCTGATTTTTAAAGAAAAATTATAATTTTAAACAGAATCTTGGCATCAAAAAATGAGGAAACCTTTTGACTGAGAAATCAAATGTGATTTCAGTAAAATTTTAGGTGTGTAAGTGACTGGTCTAATGATGTTAACTTGAAATATGTTTCTGTTTATCTTTATTTTGTTGAGTTTCTCCTTAAAGAAACATTGAACCCTGCACTCACACTAAAGGAAGCATCAGAAGATTGGGCTTCAAAAATTTATTCCTTTCTTACATACACTTTATTAAGCTTCAACTTTTTATGCTTCAGCTCTGTAAAAGTTGGCCTTTCTTTTTTTTTTAATAAAATGGATAATCTTAAAAATATTGGGCATGCAATTAGATAGCTTTCAAATCTTGGAATTGAAACTAATGAGAAGTAGGAGAATGAGGGCTGCAAAATGTCTGAAAAAGTCAATTATCTTTAGGTTTCTGAAAAACAACATGAATTTATAGTCATTGACTAGTACTTTCAAGAGGAATGAAGGAAAATAAATAGGGAAAAGAGAGCATATTGTGCTAAAGCAGACTATCTTCATGACAATGTCATCCTTTGTAGCTGTCCATGATAATTGATATGGTTTGGCTGTGTACCCACCCAAATCTCAACTTGAATTATATCTCCCAGAATTCCCATGTGTTGTGGGAGGGCCCCAGCAGGAGGTAATGGAATCATGGAGGCTGGTCTTTCCTGTGCTATTCTCGTGATAGTGAATAAGTCTCACGAGATCTGATCGGTTTATCAGGGATCTCTGCTTTTGCTTCTTCCTCATTTTCTCTTGCCACTGCCATCTAAGAAGTGCCTTTTACCTCCTGCCACGATTCTGAGGCCTCCCCAGCCATGTGGAACTATAAGTCCAATTAAACTTCTTTTTCTTCCTAGTCCCAGGTATGTCTTTATCAGCAGTGTGAAAACAAATTAATACAATATGGTAATGAAATGCCAAATTTCTCACACATTAACTTTATCTATTTTGATTTAATTTTTTATTTGGTACATTTACAACTTTTAGAACCATCTTATCTTTCATAAGTAACTACATCCTAAACTTTTTACTTGTTAATGGAAAAAGCAATTCATAGACAACTTCATACACTAAGTATTGCATGTAAAATGATATCACGGTATGTAGCACTCTATAAATGCTCTTTATTATTATTATTATTTTATAACTATCATCTTTTCTTATCTCAACACAGAAACTCACTTTCATAAGTCATCCTGCAGAATGTTTCTTGACAAGTGTGTGTTACTTCAATGGGAGACAATGGGATAGGATTACCATGAGCTAGCAGGTGTGTTTGCACAGCCCAATGAATACATATTTATAGACAACATTTATTGAGCATGTATTATGTGACAGGCACAATGCTAAGTATGTTATGTGTATTATAACACTTAATCCACCCAGGAGGAAACTGAGGTTTAATAGTAGAGTGATTTCTTGTTGTGAGGGAAAAATATTGATCTGCTTAACTTTTAGGTGAAAAAGAACTAGTTCAAGGCAAATAGTGGAGTTAAGAGTTCCCTAGTCTCATCTTTCTATTCTGGCCTGGGTTTTTACTCCACTTGAAGTGCTCAATGCCTTCTCATTTTTCTCATTTTTTTCTTACAACTTTCAACCTATGTTCTTAGGAAAAGATCAGAGTTTAGCCCTCTCCTCTTTAATGTAATTTTAAGTTACTATGTTACTTTTCCAATACTCTGCATTTTAAGACATCTAATATTGTGGATTGAAAGTTTTGTCATAAGTTAAGGGGCATTCTGATATAAATCAATAGATGGGAGAAATATTTGGTGGTTTGGGAAGGGTTGTGGTGGCAGTAAGGTGCTCTTTCAGTATTTTCTAGTCACAACATATGTACAATCACCCTTAAGACAATAGATAATTGCAGTCCACACAATCGGGCCTAGTAGCCTAGGCTATAGTACATGCTTAATAAATTGTTGAATGGGTAGAAAAATACATACCAAACATTTTACACATATTGACTAATTTAATTCACATGATAATCCTGTGAAGTAAATATTGTTCTTATTTTCGTTTTGCAGCTGGGAAACCTAAAGCCAAGAGGAGTTAGGAGGTTGCCTAAGGATGGTAGAGGGAATATTACAAATCTTGGCATTCTGGCTCTGTAGTCTAATACTCTTCACTTTTGTTTTCTGTTTCTCACTTTCTGTCTCTCTTTTGCAGAGTTTCATCCATCCTTGGTACTCTTCACATCTTAGTCTCTACTTTCTATGTAAAGGATATCATTTTATTCCTTGGTCACGACTACTGATTAAAGTGCATAAATTTAAATTTCTGTACCAACTTGCTATTGTATTTTCAAGCATCTACCAACATCACATGGGTCTCCCAAAACTCTTCAACCCCAGCAAGTCCCAAACTGAATTTATTATCTTCCCTGCCAAACTATAATCTTCTTTTTTTTCATCATCCACTAACCTATTAAATATTTTTGAAACTTAGGGTTGCATGTGACTCTTAATTCTCCCTAACAACCTACATCTGTTGAATTGCCAAATCTATCCTTTTAAGGTCTTTAAACCTGTCTTTTTTCCTCTCCTTCTCTACTGCTAAAATCATAATTCAAACCTTCATCTTGTATCACCTCGATTATCACACGACTCTTTTAATTGCTGTCACTGACACTCTCTTTTCCCACTAATTCTTTCCCACAGTCTGTCACCACTGTTATCCGAAAAGTTATACTCTCATAACTGTACCTGCTTTAAAACAAGCCATCAGCATCATGCCATTATCCGCAAGATAAACTTCCTTTTGTGGCATCGAAGACCTTCCACAGAAGTGAGGGGTTCCTTTGTCAGCATCGTCTTCTGCCTCTTCTCCTGCATGTCCTAGCCTCCACCCCAACACGGTTTCACACTTCTCTTGGTGTGCTCCTCTTTCACATCCCTGGACCCTTGTTCACTCTCTTTCTTGCCTTTCCTGCCTTTGGTTTGCTCTTGTACTCCTGGAAAATTAGTTTATCTTTCTAGCCCTGCTAAAATTCCATGGATTCTTTTCCTAACACCTTCAGGAATAATTACTGACATTTCATGGCATTTGAAGTTTTCATTATTGAATTTTTATTTTGAGATGTTTGATGAAAACAAAAATAGCTAACATATAAGAAATGAAGAAGAATTATAATTGAATTGTGATTCCATCAAACACCTGATGAACTAGATTATGAAAATTCTGTTGAAGCTACCTGGATGCACTTCCTCACTGACACCATCTGCCTCCCATCAAGTTTAATCACTATGTTGAGTTTGGTGTTTATATTTCTTTTGCAGTTTAAAATAGTATAACTAGGAATGTGTGCGTCTTTAAAAATATAACACATACATTTTTTAGTTTCATTTAAATCCTATCATATTGTATATTGTCTACTGCAGTTTCTTTTGCTTACTCAATACTGTATTTCTAAGATTCTTTGCGGTATTGCCTGTGGGCTGAGGGTAATTCATTTTCACAGTTGTATTATATTTCATTTTAAAACATGTCACGTGTATTTGTGTTTTTTTTCTTTTTCTTTTTGATATGGAGTGTTGCTCTGTCACCCAGGCTGGAGTGCAATGGCACAACGCAACCTCTGCATCCTGGGTTCAAGGGATTCTCTTGCCTCAACCTCCTGAGTAGCTGAGACTGCAGACGCCCACCACCATGCCCTGCTAATTTTTGTATTTTTAGTACAGATGAGGTTTCGCCAGACTGGGCAGGCTGGTCTCGAACTCCTGACCTTGTGTTCTGCCCCCCTCGGTCTCCCAAAGTGCCTGGATTACAGGTGTGAGCCACCGCACCAGTCCTATTTGTATATTTTCTTAAAGGTAAATGCTTGAGTTCCTTTCAATTTTTGAATATTATGTTATGAGCACTGTTGAGCATTCCAGAAGTGAACATGTGCAAGAATTAGTTTAGGGCATATATCTAGGGGTGGAATTGCTATATATAAGATTACATGCCTATTCAACTTCAGAAGAAAAAGACAACTTTTTTCCAAAATGGATCTGTCAGTCTCCACTCTCATCAACAGTGTATATTTCCTCATTGTGGGAAATTTACATGCTGGTATCCCCTAATAAGCAATGATCCCTCAAAGTGAGACACTGTATCTCATTTTCCCTATTGTTAGCTGAAATCTTTACACCAGAGCTTGGCGCCTAGTATGTGCACAGCAAATGTTAAATGATTACATATACAATAGTTTAAGCACCATTAAAAAAATCAAGGAAATAGAGATGAAAGGTAAGGACAAGTGAGGAATTTTTTTATTACTCAATTTAGGCATGATTTTAATTTAGCCCGAGATGTTTTACTTTTTCTTCCCCCATGAAATGGTACTAAAACCAGTGAGCCAGGACGAAAAATTAAATTTGTCTTTTCAGGAGAACTGCTATTTAGTATCTGCTATTTTACATGGAAAAATTCATTAGTGTTGTAAATATTTTATAATATTTGTTGATATACTATTTTGGCTCTAGAAACATTTTGTATTCATACTACTTGTGTTTCACACACACACAAATCCTGTTAGGTTTTATGGAAACTTTTTATGTAAAAGTGTGCTTTAAAAAATGTTCTTTTATTCTGTTTCTTAGTCTTTTTAGTAAAAAATATAACATAGGTTAAAAAGAGGAAGTCCTCAGCATTTATAAAGCCTTACTTTCCACAGGTGCATTTCTATAATAATATTAGAATAATATTTGCCCTACACTCCCTGTGAATTGAGAGATTTGATGAGATTGCTCTTTCGACCCATTTGGCTGATGAGAAAATGGAGTCATGAGTCAATAATCAGCTTTGTTCATGATGTGACTCTTCTGACCTAGGTCTGGTACTCTATTAATATCAGTCACCGAAAAAGAAGTTATTTTATTTTTTTCTAGATTAATATTTTACTGAGTAGCCCACCATCACCGCTTTATTGAACATCTCATCTGTACACAATTACATGATATTTTAAGATGTTGGTTTTCAGCTGATTTTGTTTACCTAAAAGTGTTCTGTGGCTTTTCCTTATATATAGGTTACAGTTACCTTTTTCTTAAGATATTTTGAATTCTTAAACAGTAATAGATATTTTATTTTCTGCCTATTTATCTTACTATTTAGTGTCTAACACTATTTACAGTACGCATACCCTCCAAAACATAGTTTAGTGACAAACAGAAGTTGGGAATTTATCATAAATTGGGAAGAGACTTTTTAAATCTAGGTTTCTGTAAGACTAAACCACCAGCCATTTTATGGCAACCAGTGCTCCAGGAGAGTCCCCAGATAGTTCTAAGTGTAAAAGAAAAGAGATCAGCTTGTCTCACTAAATTGCACTATGCCTTGTAAGATTTTATTTTTTGAGACACTCAATGCTTTTCATTTTCACTTAAAATTGTTTCTGATTAATATTTAAATAAATGTAAACACTAGTTTTTACTAAGGCTAATTGTGAAATTGAGTACTCCTCACATAGGGAGTTTTTAATTTTGCAGAGGCATTTTGTCAGCAGTTTTTGTGCTATTTAAAAGATCAGTGCTTAATGGGATTAAGTTGGATAATCAAATAACAAACTGAGATCTGGGTACATGGTTTGATGCCTGTGGAGTATTTCTTTGATGAATACAAATGAAAAGTGTCTTGTGGTTTGGGGTAGAAGTCACCATGCCACTATGCATGGTGTTTCTGCAAAGTCAGCACCTTGGCATGAAATTGAGACTCAGATGGAGGAGTGGACTAATATGAGAAGAAGAAACCTGGCAAGGTTTCACTTTAGTGGAGTGGAAAATGCTGTGTGATATCGTGAGCTGATCAATGTTGGATTTGGAAATTTTGAAGAAAACCACCTAATGCAGACATTCATGGTTTAAATCAGTTTTTAGTTCCTTAACAGGCTGTATCCTGAAGTAATTCTTTGATCAATAATTTGTGTAGCCCCTTGCTTTACTTTTGTTCTAGATCTGGCCTATTTTTCCTTTCAATAGGATAGGAATATGCTGTCTATGTTTATAGTGTCATGTTCTATTTTGCCCTAAGAGTTCTTTTTTAATGTTTATTTTTTCCAAAAATAGTTATTTGTCTACTCACCGTTTCTTCTTTTTAATGAAAAACATAGTGTAGCTTTAAAATAATTTATATTGGGAAGAAAAATGTTCATCTATTATCACATACTATTATTATATGTGCTTATATACTGTAGATGTGTATGTAGAATAGATATAATAGTTGTATACAGAATGTGTTTATGAATTTTTTTCACTGAACTTTATATTAAGCTTATTTTCTCATGACTTAATTTTTAATAAAATCCAAAATATCCCACTGAGTGAAATGTTTAATAGTTTAATCATTATTTCTAGCCATTTGGTTTTATCCTTCCCTGATACTTTGTGTTCTTTAACTTCATAGTATCCAAAGATGTGGTTATTTATTAGAATTATCTCACAAGCTTGCCTTAGGAAATATGTTGACAAAGACAAAGGCTTTCTTAGAAGTGTTCCACCTCTTTGTAAAATACTGTCATTTCTATCCAGCTCTCTCTCTTCTAATCACCGCCTAAACAATTACTAATGTTTATGTATGTGGTGTTCCTGGGGGAAAAAAAGGCAAATGACAAATCATTAGTTTTCAGAAGTATTAATTTAAAGTACAAACTTTACAGAAAAGTTTAAGAGATGGTTTTGTAATGAATTCTGTATATTGCATAATCATGGCAGCTAAATTGTTCTATTACCCAGAAAATAAGCTTATGCAAGCAACCTTACCCTCTCTATTCAAGTACAGTCAGAGCCGTGGTTCTTGTCTCCCATTCATAGAATGTATAAAGCTTCACCTTCAAAATAGGCTGAAGCCAATTTATAATACTTTGACTCTTCTTGTGGGTTCTTCATATTCTTACCACACACTATTTTTACATGTCACACTAGATTTTAGCTTACATATGCAATATAGTATGGAAAGTTATCTTTGTAGGAAAAGAAAACTATATATAAGAAATACAACTTAAAATGACTATTTTATTTTGCTCCTGGGCATTCACAACTGACACAATTTTATGGAGAACTAATTTATAATGTTTCATTAAGCATTTCAATAGTTTAGATAATTATTCATTCGATATAAAAATTGTTCCAGAACTATGAGTTGACTTGACCAGTCCATATACACTTTTCAGTCCATATACATTTTTACTAACCACAATGTTAACATGATAAATTTTTCATACATTTTGTGTTTTGAAATAGATTTTTCTTAAGTGGAAAGAGACAAATTGAATCTCTATTGTGTATAACATCATGCTTCAATCTCTGTCTAATATATCTGGTTTATGTCTGCTTTAAAAGCAAGTAATTGGGCACAAATTATTTCTTAATCAAACACAGTATTATGAATTAATTTCCAAATAGTCACAATTTTTGTTGATCATTTTTGCTGATTTTACGCTTTGAAATTGACCTTTTTTTAAATTTTAATTTTTATCTATTTATTTATTTATTTATTTATTTGAGATGAAATCCTGCTCTGTCGCCCATGCTAGAGTGCAGTGGTGTGCTCTTGGCTCACTGCGACCTCTGTCTCTGGGTTGAAGTGATCCTCCCACCTCAGTCTCCCAAGTAGCTGGGACTACAGGTGCGCACTAGGACGCCCAGCTGATTTTTATGTTTTTAGTATATACTAGATTTCACTATGTTGGCCAGGCTGGTCTCCAACCCTGACCTCAAGTGATCTGCCCACCTCCGCCTCCCAAAGTGCTGAGATTAAAAGCATGAGCCACTATGACCAGCCAAAATTGCCTATTTTGATTTCATTTTACATATATGAATATTTTTGGTGGTTTTATTTGAGTGGGAAATTTTGCCAAATAAATAGCAGGCTGGAGTGCAGTGATGCGATCTCAGCTCACTGCAAGCTCCGCCTCCCGGGTTCACCTCCCGAGTAGCTGGACTACAGGGGCCCGCCACAACGCCCGGCTAATTTTTTTTTTTTATAGTAGAGACGGGGTTTCACCGTGATAGCCAGGATGGTCTCAATCTCCTGCACTCGTGATCCACCCGCCTCGGCCTCCCAAAGTGTTGGGATTACAGGCGTTTGAGCCACCGCACCCGGCCTCTCTCTCTCTTAATCCCTCTCTTTCTTTTCTCCCTGTATTCTTATATCATCCTACTCTTTCATTTGCTGGCTGTTAGACTGGTATAGTCAGATATTTCACAAAGTATCAGGATTGTGAGAAACTTAGAAGAAAGCAGGTGTGGCAAATTTACGTTGTGCCTCAGAGCTGTATTTTGAGGCATACATTATTAATATTAAGGGCAATAATGTAAACTAGGGCTACATTTCACAGATAAACCCTTTCATCCAGGATATGGCCACGGAGAACGGATACAAATGTACATATATTTTCTTATATTGTTTTATCCACACATAATTCTATCATTATGCTAATAGATGCCAGAAGAATAGAACAAAGAAAAAAGGTACATGATAGGTTTGAGAAATTAAGGATCCTGGCAAATTCTTTGTCACTACTCCCACTGTTAGGTGAGTCTTAAATATCCACCCGCTTGAATCTGGGCTGGACCTCTACTACTTTGTGAATAAAATATGTTAGGAATGATGCTGTACATGCTCTGAATATATAATTTAAAAAGACAAGAAACTTCAATTTTCTGCTTCTTGAAACCTAGTTGCTGTACTGTGAGAAAGCCCAATCAGCAATGAGGAGGGGATCATCTAGAGGATGACTGAGAGTCCTTGCCCACAGCTCTTGTTAAGCTCCCAACATACAGACAAATCAACTTTCTAGGCATATGAGTGAATCATCTTGAAAATTCACCCTCCAGCCTCAACTGAGTGGCCCCAGCAGATGCCATACACAGCAGAGATGAGCTGTCCCTTCCAAGTCCTCCTCACATTGCAAAATTATGAGAAAATAAATGATCATGTTATTTCAGCCACTGTGGTTTTGGATGCCTCATTACGCAAGAATCAAAAACAGAATCCGTGGGATCTAATACTGTAGAGGTCAGATAATTCAGCCTTTAAAAAAAGCCATGTTAGGAATATTTGCTTTGATTCAAAGTACAAAGGGAAACCTTGGCAGTGCCAGAGGAACTTATTTGCATTTTAAAAAGATTGTTGTGACTGTTCTGTTTTAAGTGGATTGGAAATGTCATAGTGAAAGAGTAAGAGAGGATCTATGGAGATCAGTTATGAAGCTATTATAGTTGTCTGGTGAAAGTTGATACAGGTTTGAGTGCAGAAAGTGGATATAGTAAAAATAGAACAAAGTGGATGGGTTTGGCAGATATGTCTGTATTGAAAGTGAAGGGATTGATGGCAATGCCACTTTGATAATGTTGATAATACAGAGATATCTTGCTCCTCTCTTAGTCATTTTATAGTCTTTCATTTAATCTGATTTGCCCAGTTATTTATTTGAGAATAAACTGTCAATGACTCTAAGCAGCTGGGTGGATCAGAGAAGATTTCTATATTCTCTGACAAAATTTGTACCAATACAGAGTTCATTGCATCTCAGTCTAAATCTGCCTTTCCTGTGGAGTATGAGAGGAGAAGGAAGGAGGAGGAAATGTGTGCTATTCTGGCAGAGGAAAGCCATAACCCAGTTTGGTCCATGACACATATTGGTTGGTTTAGTGAATGCTGCTTGTAATCACAACTCATATAAATATATAGGATGTGTATTTTGGAGATTAGATAGGAAGTTTTTCCAGCAATCCAAATATGAGTTTGTATATGAAAGAGTGAAATTTCAGGTGAAAGAGATGAAGCAAATTCTGAATAAACCCAGGGAGAGTACATAATTGCCAACTGTTACTCCAGATGTTTCTTGTAATTATTTGGTCATTTACTTCAGAAATCTATATACCTATTCAAACGTTTATTGAGTATTCTATTTGCAAGGAATTGTGTTTCTCATTGTATGTGTGTGTGTGTGTGTGTCTGTGTGTGTAGCCTTGACTACAATGATTCTTCATGATGTTTATATATTTACAATCTGGTGAAAGAGATACAATATTTGAATTTAACAATTTGAATAACAGCATAGTACAAGCAAGATGTGTTAACAAACAGTCCAAAAATTCTAACACTTAGATTCATTTCTAGCCTGAATTTTCTCCTCAAAAGAAACTTTAAACATTATTGTTGGTAATCACTTAATATTTTTAAATTTCTACCAGATCAACATCTTTGATATTTTGAAACAAATCCTGAAAAATGCTATTTGCTCTGAATCTAGTTAATCTCTTGCTTAGTGAAAAGAGCCATGGGCCAAAACACCTGAGTATTAAATCCCTTGCTATGTCACTAACTGATTTTGAGACATTAGGGAAGTCATAATCTCCCTATGCCTCTGTTTTTTGTTTGTTTGTTTCTTTAATCCTATAACTACCTGGCTTAGTTATCAATCAAGATTATAGAGTAGATTAAAAGAGATGGCAGTAAATGTGAAGTACATTCAAAGGCAAAAGCTCCAAATAATTATGTTTAAAATAAATCACTTGTATTTATTTTTAAAAAGGATGTCATAAAATATCTTATATATAACATATAATGTATGTATATGTACTTGTTCAGGTAACAGTGAGTAGAACCAGATGTGAGTGTTTTTTACTTCTATGTATGAGACAGTGCTTTACTAAACAACCCCCCTTTTCATTTGGGTTAATGTTTAGGACAGAAGAAACAAATAATCAGGATTGGAATACATACAATAGGTAAAGAGTTGGATAAGACTAGAAGAGCTTTCTGCTTGTGTGCCTTCTTACTAATGCTGTTGATGAGAACAAAAACTTATAAATATGAGGAAAATTTCTTGTTATTCAATTAACTTGGTGGAGTAATGGAAGAAATTAACAGTCTTGCTGCCTAGCCTAAGAAATTGCAAGCCAATAGCCAGGCATCAAAGAATCTGCAGTTTGGGCACGGGTAAGCTAGAACAAGCTGCTGCTAGAGACTTACAAACTTTCTTTTTTCAAACTCCTCTCTGAAAGTTTCTGACTAAGCCACACAGTGGATTAGCTAAGGTAGATGTTACCTTTCTTTTTTTCTTTTCAACATACAAGAGAAGGGTTTTCAGCATGGTATGATTTGTACTTCTTTGGTCATATTTGGGAATTTCTAGATTCCCTGTTGGAGTGTTTATAGATTCCCTGTTGGAGTGTTTATATTCATGTGAGCTTTGATTGAACCATGGGATAATAGTTTTCAAACTATTTCATTTTACTTTACAAATGAATTGATGCCAATTTCATTTGGTACAATAGATCTCAGAATTTCAAAGTGAGCACTTGCTGTTTTCCATATGCATTGTATTCCAAGTTTTTACATTAAAAACTAACAAAGTATATGACGTTTCAGTTATGTAAGATGAATAAGTTCTGTATTAAAAGAGATTCCCATCCCTAATTTACAGCATGATGACTATTGTTACCAATACCATACTGAAGCAGGAAATTTTCCCTGACCCCTTTGCAGGTGGGAACTGGAGTACACGGGTGCTAGAACTAGCTGGCCACTTCTGAGCTGGCAGGGTGGACTCTACTCTCTGGGTCCCACTGTGTTCCACCGGTCTCAGTAGGAGGAGTTCAGGTGAGTGGGTGCAGGAGCTGGGGTGAGTGCTTTTGGGCACTGCAGGAGGAAAACTCTGTGTGGGTCCTGTGGCAGCATCTAGCCGGGGAGTATCTGTGACACCTGAAGCCCCAGAAGGCATGTTACAATACTCTTTTAGCTTTGCTGTCCCTGGCTTAAGTGTTAAACAGCTCAGTGAGCCATCTGCCTTTTTGCATGAGGCAGTTGCTCTCCACCAACGAGGGCAGAGGGTCAGTGTGACAGCCTTTAGCATCTACACCTGTGGCACCCGAGCTCTTCTTTGGTGTCCAGAAAAACTAGGTTGCATGAATGAATTGAAGGGTGGTGAAGGAAGAGGATTTTATTGCTGATGAAAGTGGCTCCTGGCAGGATGAGGAGCTAGAAAGGGGATGGAGCAGGAAGGTGATCTTCCCATGAAGTCTGGCCATCCCCAGCAGGACTCCTCTCTGAATCTGTGCCTCTGAAGTCAAGCTGCTTTTCTCCAATGTCAAACCGTAGTCTCCAACATCTTGCTGCTTCTTTTCTTCTCCCGTTTGCAAGTGGTTCCTGGGGGTTTTATAAGCACAGGATGGGGTATGGGCTGGACCATGAGTAGTTTTGAAAAAGGCAATGTTTGAGCAGGAAAACAGAAATGCGTGTTCTCACTTGCATGGCCCATCTCACTGGGCCATGGCTCCAGGTTTGATGGTGGGACCCTCACTGGGACCCACCCTCTTCTTCCCAGAATTTCCCTGGTCCTGACCCTATCAATATTATATACTTGGAATTTACTAAGAAAGTAGGTGTTAGTTATTCTCACCACACACACACACACACACACATACACACACACGCATAGCCCTACACAGTAACTATGTGAGGTGATGACATGTTAATTTACTTAATTGTGGTAATAATTTTACAGCATATACATGTATCAAAATATCACATTGTACACTGCAAATATATACAATTTTTGTCAAGTGTACCTCAATAAAGCTGAAATAAAATAAAACAGCTTAAAAAGACTACCACGTAGTCACATTATGATGGGAAATATGTTATTTCACGTTACACTTTTTTTTTTTGCATCTAATATATTTTTGCATGAGCAGCATACTGTTTTTACTTCACTCAAGCCCACCTGGGCTTTCCCATATCTGATAGGAACAACATGAATTTCACTTTATATGATACATCTATAATAGCTAAATATACGATTAAGTAATGGGAACTATTCCCTTTTCTTCTCCTAACATAGTTTTTGCAGGGTTCTACAGTTTACTAGTGTTCTTAGCAAGTGGGATTGGCAGCTCTTGCTACCTAATTGGGCTACAGTTTTCATGTGACACATAGAAGAGGTTATTCCTCATGTAAAAAATGACCCTGCAGCTAAATAATAGGAATTTAACCATCAAGACTGGGGACATGAAATTATGTGTTTTCCTACAACAGTTGATGACACCGTTAGTACTTGAAGTAGAAAAAAGAAATAATACTCTTTGCAGACCTTAAGTTGGTAGAGAAAGAGCAAGATATATTAATCTCTGAAAAACATTACTTTTCCTTCTGCTAATCAGGAGTAAAAGTCTCATGTTTGTAGCTCACAAATTCTGCTGAAACAGCTGGACAATATGTATCTGATGACAGAACAACAATCAGCTGGAAATATTTGCAGGCTATTTAGGCACTCTAATAAGTTTAAACCAAATATTTATCTCAGCTGCAAGGAAGGAAACAAATGGTTATCATCTGGTAATGTTTTCTATATTCGTTTTTTTCAACTATAAGAATATAAGTATTAGGTTTTTCTGAAAAAATATTTTATTTGAAAAGTACCTGTCATTCTAGATTCTTTCTTGAATAATCTTTTTTATGAAGATATTGCAGTGGCTCCACCATAGGGGTGTATATTTTTTTGCAGCTGTTCCTATTATCCTAAATAGTACAAATTTGAGAAATTTTTACTATTGAGAAATGGCTATTCAAATTTGTAAATTTAACCTGTGACCTCAGAACTTTAATTCTAAGTTTGCTGGCCAATATAATTAAGTGGGTAGATTTGTTCTAATCATCTGATCAACCTAAACTATTGTAGACAATATTAATATCAGGTTTTGTTTAAAGTCAACATTTCAAATCTAAAATCAGGTCACAGGCAGCAAAGTGACTTGCCTTATATGGAGTAAAACTTAAAATTCTTATCCCTGATTCACTGTAATAGAATTTCAGCATCTTTTTAATTTCTTGTTTTAAAATTTGCTTGTATTTTTACATTCCTTTCCTTTTACTGAACAGATTCACATTATATCATTGTTAACCTCTTATTAACAATATTTATTCCCACTTGGTGTCTAGATCTGATGTGTTATAGACTTTGAGTAGAGATTGTTCAGAGAATAAACAAGTTTTTCTCAATCTGGTTTTTAGAAGTAGCTCATTGGGAATACCCACTTATTCATTTTTTTCTCTAAGATATTAATTATTTTGACTAGTATAAGACTCTCATTATCTAGTCAACCGGCATGAATCATTGAGAAATAAGTATGTTAGAACATTTAGCCATTATTGACCTGAAGAAATTTTAAAATAGCATGTAAGAGGTTGTTGCCATCATATCCTCTTATGAATTCCAAATATTCATTTCTCTTTATGTATGTCCTTGGATTTCAATTTAGAGAAATAATTTAGTGATGATAATTTGTTCCCCTTTCTTATCTGATTAAAAAACCAATTCTGATGCACTGTTTCATGAATGCCTGTGTGTGTATATATATACATATATATATGCATATATATATGTAAGTTACAGTATATACTGTGAACAACAAATGGAATGGAAGCATTGTCTCCATTAGTTATTATTGTCACCCAAGTAATTTGCTAAAATGTAAGTTTTTATTAAAAGAGAGTTAAAATTTCTCATCTGCTAACCCGGTTAAAAGAAGACCCAACTCTCTGCAGACATGTTTTCAGTTTAGTAATATTAAAAGATACATTATTAGTCAGTTAGTAATCAAAAGACTCATTTCACCTCTGGCTGTGTTGTTCTAAGTTAGATTTATTTATTTCCACAAGAATACAATAATTCAAGGGAAGATAACAGCACAGATATTACATTTATCTGGAGAATTGTGCAAAAATATCCATGCTTGCACCCCACCCCAGAACAATGGGGTGAAGTTAAATTTTGAAGTTTCAAAATCTCTGGGGAGAAGTTCTAGAAATGAATAGTTTTCCATAGCTCCCGAGGCTATTCTAATGATCAGCCAAGTCTGAAAAAGATTTCATTAGGCAGCCTCTTTGAGTTTTCCCTTGCTTAATTTCAATCGTTTTTTCATGTCTTATCAGATATGTTTCTTCTCTGGCCTAGAATATATTGCCTTTTTCTTGTCTAAATAATTGCAGATTATGTACACCAGAGAAATAAAATAGAAAAAAATTGCAGAAAGACCCATCACCTTCATGAAGCCAGACTCTTCTCAAACTTTAAATCAGAAAATCTTATGCAACTAAGAATATAAATATTTGATTTTGATGTAAATTTATTTTGCCTTCAGACCATAGAGTTCCTGAATCCACCCAGTTCTTAAAACAAGAGCAACAAAACAAACAAAAGCAAAGATGAAACCTTAACCAATAAGTAGGAACTTATAAAATATTTACTACCTGATTAATTTCTACCACTTGAAATTTCTCCTCTTTATGGAAATTCTTCTTTTATTTTTCACAGTGAGCAACTATCCTAGTGTGCTGAGGACTGAGGGGTTTCCTAGAAAGTAGACTTTCAGTTCTAAAACGAGCAAAGTCTCAAGCAGACTGCTACAGTTGTTCACTCCACTTCCATTACTTTGATTTAAATTTCCTGACCCCAGCTCCTTGAACAAAGGAAAGCCTAATTGAGAGGTTTCCTCTTAATCCATGTAAATTTCAGAAATTCTAAACGTGGAAAAACTATTCTTCCAACTGAAAAAAAGAGCATTTTAGGATTTAATGCTTCGGAAAAGTAAAACGAGAAGGTTGAGCTGGGTGTCTAAACTTCCTCTCACCTGATATATTGTGTTCTTGAAAAGAAAAAGAAAAACGCTACTTTATACATCATCTGAGACTTTATAGCATTTTAGAATTTGATAACAATCTAGCCAGACCATGATTATATACCCTAATTAATTTAATTATTTCAATTCAATAAATACTGGGCATCACTGGAGATACAGAAGTCATTCAGGTATAGTTCTTGCCCTCAGAAGTTCACAGTTTGGGAGACCATCCACCTTAGCCAGGACTCTTGGCAGGAGACAAGGGACACGCTCTTAGCAGGTATAAATTATTCAAAGTAGTTGCTAGACTGGTCTTTGTGGTCCCCACATCCCCCAATTCTTCAAACAAACACAATTTTTTATCTGTTTGTTTAAATTTTAAGGAGTCTAGACAGGTTACTTTGGCAACCATTTGAAATAAGTTTGCTGACAGGGACTTTGCTGTTCCCATAACAAGAAAACATTGCCAGGTGACCTGTTGTTATCTTTTGCTGATATTTGTTACATGATCATATCAGGTGTTTAAGAAACCGGTGCAAAAAAAGAAGGAAATTTCTTCAAGGCGTATTTTGGTAAAATAGCTGAGGAAGAAATGAAAAAGAGGTGCAAGCTTTCCATTTTGGATTGTAAACTGTTCAAAATTTTCAGATGACAGGAGCTTCAAATATAAATCCTCTCCTTACCAGGTATGATAAATTCAGTATGCTATTGAACTTCCCTAAACCTGTTTTTCATTTGTGAAATTGCAGTGATCATTCTACCTCTTTTATGGAGTTGGAAAGATTAAATGCAATAACTCATGGAAAGGATTTAGCATGATTCCTAGTACATAGTTAGAACATGACAAATGTGTGCATGCACTAGTTTAATTGGGAATCCTCTGTGCCTTCCTTTAGTGTGTCCTGGGGATTACCAAGCCCTTTTGCTCTTAACAGATATCAAATAATTAGACATGATCTATAATTTTCTGTATTTCCAAGGTCTTTTGTAATTTATGTGCATACAAAAATTTATATGTGTATGTATATTTAAGTACTTGAAATTTAAGCTTCATTTTTTAATACCATTATAAATAAGCTTGGCAGCAGTAAGGAGTACATGTAAATGCAATGGAAGGCAACTTGGTCTTTTTGTAAAGACAGAGAAAGCCAGGTGCAAAGGAAAGTTCCTGGATCCCAAAAGCAGACATAGACTGGTTGCTGTCCAACAAACAGGAAGCAAGGATGCTGAAGGGGTGAATGGTAGCTGGTGAATCAATGCTGGTGATGTTGGTGTTCTAAACTGGGGATTCTACCGCCATAATCTCCATAATTATACCATCTTCTGCCTTTTTCACAGAACATGGTACCTATGGCCTCATTCCTTGGATTATCAGGAATTGGAATTAACAATGCTTAAGTTGTCTTATTTTTAAGATGCCCTCCATAAAAACCAGCACAAACATTACCTTTTAGTTTTCTAGCTATCAAGTTTTAGCAGGGTGTTATTTTTGGTAGCGAAAGGCCTTTGACATTTCTTAAGAATTGCCTTCTTTTGTTGCATCAGCCTCAGGTCACTGAAGAAGAATAGAGGCTTTGAGGTTGACAAAGATGAAGAGGTGATTTGTGGGCCAGTGCATCAAAAAACGGAACAGGTGTATGTGAGAGAAGCATCCTTCAGCCTGATACTCTGCACAGATACTTCTTTCTTTCAAGGAGCGTAGAATGTTCATGAAGCATAAAAAGCTTTCAATCTGTTCCTGACATAGAAAAAAATAGCTCATCCTAAAACAAGAGTTTCCCCTAACTGCCCAGTTTCTCCATCTAGAGTGAAGTGGATGAATAATTGAATTTAAAAGAACATAGAAGTTGGAAAAGATGAAAAACAACTCTGTTGTGCCATTTGAAACTCCAAAACAGATAGCTTGTTGTTTTGGGATTTTTTTGTTTGTTTTGTTGTTATGAAATGAAAATATGGTTGGTTTGTTCTTTTAAATATATCCTGATGAGAATTTTGTGTTTTGAGAGCTGAACAAAATCAGAGTTTTAGAAAATCCTTAGCTTACTAAAACTCGGGGATGCACATCGCTTTATGTTATTAAATGAATGTCTGCAGCCTCAAATAAAGCAAAAGAGCAGATGGATTATCTGAGAATAGAGACAATTCCTTTTACTTTTATGAACTAATATTGATAAGTGCTCCACCATAGGAACTGATTTTCTATTAAAGTGCTCTGATTTTCTCTATGGTGAGTTTCACATTTTATACAATACAACAAACTGACTACTTATATACATTAATTAATAGAGAATTTTCTTACTCAGTGTGTCCTGTTTGGCTTTTACCCTAGCTGTGTGGTTTCTGTTTGTTTTTCTATCCCCAAAGACTCTTTCTTACCCAATTGTGACATTTGTCTTCATATAATTTTATCCTCAATTTGGCTGATTTGTCACTAGAGATCTTTAACAGAACTAAATTACTGCGTCTTCTCCTCATCTTTCAGGAGACTATGTTAAAATACTCTCATCTTGAGCTGCCTAGTTAAAAAAAAAATCTTACCTTGGCACCTGGTTATATATTTTTCTCTTTCATTAGACTATAATATGATGCTGCAGTATGTCAAGTTTCTCTATAATACAAATATGTATTTTTAACACTGTACGTCTAGGTTTCGGGATCTTGAGTTTCACAGTGGACAAGAACAATTGTACTAAACTCTCCTTTATCTGTAAACAGTGATTTATTAAGCCTCTAAGAGAATTAAGAACAAATCAGAAGCTGGGATGTGGAGATGTCAGAGATAAAAACTACAGTATTATTTGGAAAGACTAAAGGGCACCTAGAAAACTATCATTCAAAATCAACTGAATCTCCCTAAATTGTGTTCACAAGTTACAGTTTATATTTTCATAGCATATGCATTGGTAAGAGTTTCAAATAGGAAAATTGGGTGAATCATTTTCTTTGAGCAAAATCTATACCACATCAAGAGAATGAGTTTTATGTCACCAAGTTTCTTCTTTTTATTATAAGTTTTAAGCATAAAATCAGTTTTCAGTGATGTGCTCAGGTTATGCAGCTTTTCAGAATATTTTTTTTTCCCAAGGGGTCATCTCATTTGGGGCATAACTGCAGACTTCACTTAGGTGTAATTTCATTCCTTCTTCTTTTACAAAGTCACAGGTTAAATTCAGCATGACAGTGTGAGTGATATGCTTGCTAAATTTGCACCAACATATGCAAATTTAGGGAGGAATTATTTATCAGGGAGTAATATGTTTAAATTCTTTAATAAAGGAAAGTCTAATAAGCATAAAGAAGAGCTGTGTATGAAATGGGTGACAGATTGGATCATTTGCTAAAGGAAATCACCTCATGTAAAAATTCTAGTGCCACAGAAAATATTATGCATGTAGAACTTACCTTCTTGATTCTGATAGTAGGAATACAGTACAGCAAAGACCTCTTTGGCCTTCCAGTCAAATTTCTGTATTGTGATTAAAGAGGAGGAGGCATCCAACCCAAATGGGTAGGATTGTTGCCCTTTTGCTCTACCTCCCTGATTCAAATTGTACATGTCTATCAATGACAAAAGTCAGAAAGACTTTCCCATGGGACGAATGGGCTCTGTGTTTGATCTAAGCTGACCCCCCCTGTCTGTAAGGAAGGTTTACCAAGTTAATGCTTATCTATTGCTCAAATGTCTTTTTGTATTTCCTTTCCTGAAGATTCAGATCCATTGTTTTACATCTTTCTTGGTCCTTGAATAGGAAGACAATTGTCTAAGAGGCTAAGTCACTCCAGCAAAACCATTTTGTTTGAAGCTGATGATTGTAAGCTTATGCTTCCTAGCACCTTACAGTTTGTAAAGAGCTTCTACATATATTTTACTGGAGAGTAAAAAAAAGTTCTCAGTCTCTTTCTCTTTCTGTCTCTCTCCATATGTATTATATATATGATCATATATATTATACATGTTATATATTCATATACATAATATGATATATATTATATATATTCTTCCTTTCAGATCATTGTGCCTATTCATTTTTACTGTGCATAAAGATTGAAGTGTTTCCTTTCTTTTATTTTTTTTATTTTTTAATTTGTATTTTTTAAATTTTAATAGATTTTTTGAAAAACAGGTGGTAGTTGATTACATGAATAAGTTCTTTAGTGGTGATTTCTAAGAGTATGGTGCCCCCATCACCTGAGCAGTGTACACTGTATCCAATGTGTAGTCTTTTATCCCTCACTCCCCTTTCTCCCAAGTCCCCAAAGTTCAATGTCTCATTCATATGCCTTCGGGTCCTCATAACTTAGCTCCCACGTATGAGTGAGAACGTACAATGTTTGGTTTTCCATTCCTGAATTATGAAGTGTTTCCTTTCTTTTGATGATGTTTAGTCATGATTTTGTCTGGTTTGTTTTATTCTGGTTTCTCTATTTACTTCACATGCCAGTAGACAGGTCTTCAGTTTTAAATTAAAAAAAAGGGAGAACAAGGGCCAGTTTATTTCTATATGTATTGTTTGTGCTGCATTATCTCTTGGTGTAGCATCTATCCGAGCCTCTGGAGGTCACTGATTCCTCTGGATAGTTCTGTCACCTGAAGCTTGAGCCAGGCAAAATGATGTCAATTCTTTTTCTTCTTTTTCTTTTTTTAATGTATTGATGAATTCATGCAAATTCAAATTGTTGATTTTCTAACGTGAACTTTCCATTATGGCTTTGAATTTGCATTATAAAGCCACCAAATGAACGTTTGTAAACAGGCTTCCAATAATGGTGATTTTCATAATGAAAGTTTCATTTGAGTTCCAAGTTGTTTGACTAATTTGATATTTGCTCAGAATACTTGACTATTTATTCTATATTCTGTAATTTTTATAAGAACCAGTTATATAGTTTCATCTTAAAAACACAATTGCTTTTTAGGGGCCAACATCTTTGTTTAATAAAATAAAGGCATTGAGGTAGATTTTTCCTCTATCTCAAATATTAATATTAATTCAGCTAAACCAGAAAACCTACATTGTGTTTCATTCATGAAATTAAATGTGTTGCTTTTATAGTGCTCTCACAAGATTTTTAAACGTCAGTAACTCCAAAATAAGGGTAGTTTGCTCTGTCTGATACTATGACTATAGTATAAGCACAGTGTTTCAGCACCTTGTAATACTCTGATAGAATATTTCGAGGGAAACTCCTTTTTTTCTTTCCTCAGAGCCCTGGAATTACAGGCATGAGCCACACACCCAGCTGGGAAACTCTTTTTAAATGCAGCTATCTCTTCTACTAAGTCTATGAGCTTTTTGACGGTAAAGATGTTGTCTTATTTACTTATTATTCCTTAGAGTCCTTTATTAGTAAATATTGTGGTCTAGGAACAACAAAGATTCTAAAGGAATAAGAAGTAAGTAAGCTTCATTTGGAAAAAAAAAAGAACAAATTTTTCTTTTTGAAACCACTCTACTGTAAGATTATTTGGATAACTTTTTCTTTACATATGTTTTGTGACATTTTATTCTTCCTTTCTCCAGTTACAAGATAGTGGACTTGAGCACAGGTAAATAAAATAATGGGATGCTACAATCCTAACTTAAAGTGCTTAGGTTCTGGTCAGTCTTCTGAGAAGTTCATTTTCCACAGAAGGTGACTAATATGGTTTGGCTGTGACCCCACCCAAATCTCATCTTGAATTGTAGCTCCCATAATTCCCACATGCTGTGGAAGGAACTCCATGGGAGACAATTGAATCATGGGGCCAGTTTCCCTCTTACTGTTCTCGTGATGTGATGGCTTTATAAGGGGAAAACCCTTTCACTTAGCTCTCATTCTCTGCTTGTCTGCCACCATGTAAGATGTGCCTTTTGCTTTTCACCATGATTGTGAGGCCCCCCACAGCCACATGGAACTGTGAGTCCATTACACCTCTTTTCTTTATAAATTATGCAGTATCAGGTATGTCTTTATCAGCAGCATGAAAACCAATTAACACAGTAAATTGGTACTAGTAGAGTGGGGTGCTTCTATAAAGATATCCATACATGTGGAAGTGACTTTTAAACTGGGTAACAGGCAGAGGTTGGAACAGTTTGGAGGGCTCAGAAGAAGACAGGAGAATGTGGGGAAGTTTGGAACTTCCTAGAGACTTACTGAATGGCTTTGACCAAAATGCTGATAATGATATGGACAATGAAATCCAAGCTGAGGTTGTCTCAGATGGAGATGAAGAACTTTTGGGAACCGGAATAAAGCTGACTCATGCCATGTTTTAGCAAAGAGACTGGCAACACTTTGCTCCTGCCCTAGAGATGTGTGGAACTTTGAACTTGAGGGAGATGAGTTAGGGTATCTGGAGAAAGAAATTTCTAAGCAGCAAAGCATTCAAGAGGTGACTTGGGTGCTGCTAAAAGCATTCAGTTTTAAAAGGGAAACAGCATAAAAGATCAGAAAACTAGCAGCCTGATGATGTCATAGAAAAGAAGAACCCATTTTCTGAGGAGAAATTCAAGCTGGCTGCAGAAATTTGCATAAGTAACAAGGAACCAAGTGTTAATCACCAAGACAATGGGGGAAATGTCTCCAGGGCATGTTAGAGACATTTGTGGCAGCTTCTCCCATCACAGACCCAGAGGCCAAGGAAGAAAAAGTGGTTTTGTGGGAAAGGCCCAGGGCTCTCCTGCTGTGTGCGGCCTTCCAGCCACTCCAGTCGTGGCTAAAAGGGGCTATTAGAGCTCAGACTGTGGCTTCAGAGAGTGCAAACCCCAAGCCTTGGCAGCTTCCACATGGCGTTGAGACTGCAGGTGAACAGAAGTCAAGAATTGAGGTTCGGGAACCCCTGCCTAGATTTCAGAGGATGTATGGAAACACCTGGATGTCCAGGCAGAAGTTTGCTGCAGAGGAGCAGCCATCATGGAGAACCTCTACTATGGCAGTGCAGAAGGGAAATGTGGGGCTGAAGCCCCCACACAGAGTCTCCACTGGATCACTGCCTAGTGAAGCCATGAGAAGAGGGTCACTATCCTCCAGACCTCAGAATGGTAGATACACCAACTACTTGCACCATGTGTCTGGAAAAGCCTCAGACACTCAACACCAGCCCATCAAGCAGCTGGAGGGAGGCTATACCCTGCAAATCCACAGGAACAAAGCTGCCCAAGATCATGGGAACCCACCTCTTGTATCAGTATTGGGGGAACCTGCCCCAATATTTCAACGTAGGTTCTTTCAATTTTCCATAAGTGTCAGCCAGATAAGCCCATGCCTCTAATCCATTTGTTTCTTTGTTCTGGCATAATAAGCATTGCATGGAAGTTTCAAGAACAGGCACGTGAGATGGAGTCAGCATAGAAGTGACAGGTAAAGTATGTGCAGATAAGGGAAACTAAGATTGAGGAGGTCAGACTGGTATGAGATCATGAGAAAGGGGCATTGTGGGAGGGCCTTCAGAATTATAGGTAAATTGTAGTTTGGTCCTGGAGCCATTAGATGGCTCCAGATGCAAAGGCTGCAAAGGTTTGAAGAGGGAAGAGTTAGCATAGATATGGTCCCAGGCTGTCGGGGCAGTGGGAGCTACAAGTACCGGCTCTTTGTGAAAAGAAATAAAATCATTTGTGTGTTACGTTAAGCCAAAGTCACCGGGGTTAGATATTGAATCCTCAATGTCATCAGGTGGGGGAGGAGTAGGCGAAGGGAGAGGCTGAGCAGATAATGAAGGCCGAGTGGGAGAGGAAAGCTGAGGAAGAGATAGAGGATTACCAGATTCAGAAAACTGTGGTAATTGCAGGGGGTCGCAGGATTGGTATGTCATTAGGACCGCATGTACCAAGGCTCAATCACCCTAAACAGTGATGGGAACATAATTTCCTGTCAGGACCAGTTCCCAGAATTTTGCACCAACACCATCCCATAATTCCACATCTAATGTTCCCTTTTCAGGACACCAAGGACAGTGTTCTTCCACCACCCTGAATAGGGTGACCATATTTTTCATAGGTACCCAAATTCCCCCCTGTTTTAGCAGGAGTTTAATATAGCAGAGATAAGCATAATGTTGAGACTCCACATGATCCATAGTTACCCTGGACAATACACAGACAACTCACCAATCATTAGGGAGCTGAATAAGTGTTTCTGTGAACTGGACCGATGAACGTCTCTATGCACCTACCAAAGGGAATTGGGTTCCCACATGCCCTTAGGAAAAAGAAAACTAAACCACGTTGGTGCACCAGATATTGGGGGAACCTGCCCCCAATATTTCAAATCAGGTTCTTTCTATTTTCCATAAGTGTTGACAGGCTGAGAAATAAAGAGAGACAGTACAAAGAGAGAAATTTTAGAGCTGGGCTGCTGAGGGTGACATTACCTATCGGTAGGACCATGATGCCTGCCTGAGTCTCAGGCCAGCAAGTTTTTATTAAGGGTTTCAAAAAGGGAGGGAGTGTAAGAACACGGAGTAGGTACAAGGATCACATGATTCAAAGGGTAAAAAGCAGAACTACTAATAAGGGTCTAACAAAGATCACATGCTTCTGAGGGAACAAGACAAAGGGAAAAAGCAGAACCACTGATAAGGGTCTATGTTCAGCAGTGCATGTATTGTCTTGATAAACATCTTAAACAACAGAAAACAGGGTTCAAGAGCAGAGAACCAGTCTGACCACAAATTTACCAGGATGAAGTTTTTCCCTACCCTAGTAAGCCTGGGGGTACTTCAGAAGACCAGGGCATGTCTCAGTCCTTATCTCAACTGTATAAGACAGACTTTCCCAGAGCAGATGTTTATAGACCTCCCCCTAGGAATGCATTCCTTCCCCAGGGTATTAATATTAATATTCCTTGCTAGGAAAAGAATTTAGTGTTATCTCTCCTACTTGCACGTCCGTTTATAGACTCTCTGCAAGAAGAAAAACATGGTTCTTTTTGCCTGACCCTGCAGGCAGTCAGATGTTATGGTTGTCTTCCCTTGCTCCCTAAGAATCACTGTTATTCTTTTCTTTTTCAAGGTACACTGATTTCATATTACTCAAACACACATGTTTTACAATCAATTTGTACAGTTAACACAATGATCACAGTGGTCCTGAGGTGACGTATATCCTCAGCTTATGAAGATAACAGGATTAAGAGATTAAAGTAAAGACAGGCATAAGAAATTATAAAAGTATTATTTGGGAACTGATAAATGTTCATGAAATCTTCACAATTTATGTTCCTCTGCCTCGACTCCAGCCAGTCCCTCCATTCAGGGTCCCTGACTTCCCATGACATATCAGTGTGACCTGTATATGAGACATGGAGTAAAAGGAGATTATTTTGGAGCTTTAAGATTTGACTGCCCTGCTGGATTTCAGACTTTCATGGGGCCTTTAGCCTCTTTGTTTTGGCCCATTTCTCCCATTTGGAGCAGTTTATTTATTCAATGTACTTCCACTGTATCTAGTAAGTAACTAACTTGCTTTTGATTTTACAGGTTCATAGGCAGAAGGGACTTACCATGTCTCAGATATGACTTTGAAGTGTGGACTTTGGGTTAATGCTGAAATGAGTTAAGACTTTTGGGATTGTTGGGAAGGAATGTTTGGTTTTGAAATGTGAGGACTTGAAATTGAGGACGAGCCTGAGGTGGAACGATATGGTTTGGCTGTGTCCCCACGCAAATCTCATCTTGAATTGTAGCTTTCATAGTTCCTTTGTGTTGTGGGAAGGACTGGGTGAAAGATAATTGAATCATGGGGGTGGTTTTTTCCATACTGTTCTTGTGGTAGTGAGTAAGTCTCATGATATCTGATGGTTTTATAATGGGAAACCCTTTTCACTTGACTCTTATTCTGTATTTGTCTGCCACCATGTGAGATGTGTCTTTCAACTTCAGCCATGATTATGAGCACTCCCTGGGCATGTGAAACTGAGTCCATCACACCTCTTTTTCTTTATAAATTACTCAGTCTCAGGTATGTCTTCATTGGCAGCATGAAAATGGACTAATACAGTGACACTTCCTATAATTATGATTTCATAAATTACATAGGCAGAATTGGAACATTTATTACCTCTCTGTGTTCTTTCCTTTATAATTTGACTTATAACCATTACTTTACATATACTCGGCTGGGAGTGCAATCAGGGAGGAGGAAAGAAAACATATCCTTAGTTCAGTTACAAGTCACTTTTGGAAGTAAAGTGAAATGACCCCCAGATTTAGATGAGTTTTAGAACACAAAATTGGGTCAAGAATATTTGTTTGTCAAAGAGCAATTTCTTTGTAAGATATAGTTCAGGGTGTAATTCAACCAGAGAGTAACTGGGCTGCATATTTGTAAACTTAAGTGGATTCTTCAGTTAGTATATAATCTTTCAAGGAAAATTTGGAAGATCTCCTAGTTCTAGTCACCAACAATGGGATTAAACTACAACCAATCAAACCCCATTACCACACCTGATTAAAAACTATTTTGATGTGAAGTGAGAATGCTGTTGAGAAAAGATAAGACAGCTAGGGTTTGCATGTTTAATATCTACTCATCTGTGTTTCACATAGTCAGACTAAGACACACAAGGTTATCTAGAATTTTAAAGTTTAAAAAACACATCCAGGATATATTTATTGCCGTCCTTCTGTACGAAGGAAATAATACTTTTTTATTATAAAGAAGACAGAACATAATTCTTCAGAATATCTTATGATAATCCAAGACAGTATGAAACACTCTGATCTTTAAGGGGTGGCACTTGTGTAATGAGAGTATATGTATTTGTTTTTGCTTGTATGAAAAACATAGATATTTTGAGGTCTTTTTACATGGTCACTTTTGTTCTGTAAATGGCACCCTGAAATATAGTGGAGAATTTCCAAATTTTAGTTTTCTTGTCAAAAGTGACACTGTGTTTATACAATAGAGTACCATACAGAGCAAAGAGCAAACTACTTCTATTTTTTAATAACTGATATTAAAAAACCTCAGGAAAGCTTTATAAAAGAAATTAATTTTATTTCATCAATCAAAGGTATTTTAGCTTTTCTGGTTTAGCTGATAAGATTAACGTTTGAGATAGAGGAAAAATCTGCCTCAATGCCTTTATTTCATTAAACAAGAGTTGACAACATAGAATCCATCCTACAAATAGAAGAGGCTGCCTTTGGTTTCAGTGATACAATATTGGATTTCAGTGTCATTATTTTCTCAGCTTTTATGTACGAGTTAAGCCAAGCAAAATTACTGGAAATTAGGCCTATTTTGACAGTGAACATATACTAGAGTGAAACAAAGCCCTTATCTTTCAATCCACAATAAGGGATCAGGCAAGCAGTAAGGGGTTGTTGTATCTCTTATATAATGATGTCTTCTGTGCATAAAAGTTTAGTATTTAATTTACTAATATTACCCATTGGCACTCATTTACTTTAAAAATAACCCACATTATACTTTTGGAAGAAAATTTTCAAATCTATCTGTGGTATCTAGACATAAGTAGCTGAATGAAATAATTATTCTTGACATTTTTGAGTAGTTATGACTTTAGTAAGCTTATGGATTCAGTTCATTATTTATCATTACTTTTAGTAAAGTTCAACACAGACACAGTGAATGTGGGTATCCTGTTTAGCCAAGGGCTGGGCTGACAGTGGGTAAATGAGAGAAAGCTGTACAGGGAATGGTTTGTACTCCCAGAGTTTGTTGTAACAAAGGAAACATGAGATTTTCTGTGGATCATAATTAGGCAATGAGAACACAGACAGGTACTTGAGCCCTGGCAGAGTTATAGGTCCCAAATAGGGAGTGGCTTGTAGGCTAGACCCTTAAATTCAGGAGCTGAGGGGAGAAACTAAATCGCTTTCTAGAGAAGAAATCTCCAGTTAAGAGCTCTTTACTAATGAGTGGGCTCCGGAAGAGTGGATAATTTCCCCTATGCACAGAAGATTCACTGCTGGATGCCCAGGCAGAACCCAGTGGCACTGTCAACTAAGACTTTTCTTGTTCTTACCTCTCCTTCCCCAGTGACAATTCTTTTGGTACAAAGTGTTGGTCTGGGTAGAGGGAAAAAAGACACCAAGATACAGGACAAGGTAGAATAGACAAGAATCTAATCACACTTCCTTTTCCATGACAGGATTTGAATCAAGAGCCATGATTTCATGTTATACAAAACTGTACATTCTTCAATTAATGAAAATGAAGAGCTTATTGACTAAATATTATTGAAGAAATTCGTTATCTATGAGAGGATGAAAAATTTGGGACCTATCCCAGATTTCAAGTAAGCAGTAGAGGAGAAATAGCTTGACAGCATGTTGAAACATGCATTGGAGAAAAAGTGTAAAGTCTTTGGAGACTGCACTCTAGGGAGTGCAATTTTTCGGTGGAGTAGTTACATTTACAGAGGATTTTACAATGTACAAAACTTTACATGAACATTTACAATTTGTATTCTTTTTTGTTTCTTACAGTCACTTGTAAGGTAAATAGGTCAGGGTTTGCCCAATGTCCCATCAATTCTAAATAGTAAAGGGAAGAGGAGTTCAGATGTCTGGCTCCTAGGCAATCTCTCTTCAGTTCAGTTAGCTGTTTCTTCTGACTATTTCTTCTGACTACCTGTCTTAATTTTCTCCATGCTGTTATTCTTTCATGATATGCTTACTACATTTGATCTAAGACTTAGTATGGTGTGTGATACGTAACAGGAGCTCAATGAGTATGTGTTGAATGAATAACTGGATGAATGAATAAATAAATGAGTAGATAAGTGAATGTGTTGATTCGTGTTCAAGACACTTGAGTCTGAGTTGGTGGTCACATTTAGCACGCTTAGCAGGATTGCACTAACATACCTGATACACACTTTCTTTCTGAAGATGGTAATTTGGATCATTTTGCCTCTTTTATTTTATGATTTGACAAGCATTGACTTTTTTGAGTACTATTTTTTGCTTTGTTTGAGGATGCTTCTTTCATTTTGAGAAACTAATATCTTGTAAGGATGGGCACATTGGGAATTACAAAGTGATCTGCAGTTTCATTTTCCTTATGATTTAGTTTAAGAAATCTGCTAAATAGGAAAATTGAAAAGAAGCCCTTATGGTTTTACATGATACATGAACCACATCCCTCTATTTCATAAACTACTCTTAAACATGCTATCTTCATAATTAGTTTCTTTATTATCAGACATTAAGAAAAGTTTGAAAGGCTCAAAAATCTTCCCTGGTATTTTTCATTTTCTACAACAGTAGGCCCACAGTGATCTAGGTGATGACATTTATGAGTACTGTATGTAGTTTTCAGCTTCCCTAAGAGATATTTGCATTTTTTCAACTTAGTTTATACACTTTTCCTGCTCAATGTGTTGGTATAAATATTGATCTAATTCTTATTATATTTTCACTTTGGACTTGTCATTCTGTGCTGAATTGGAATTTTCAATCTTAATGCCCTACATGAATATTTGTATGGATTGTTGGATTGCAAAAAGGAGCTGGAAAAGAAACTATCATCAGAGCTAACCGACAACCTACAATGGGAGAAAATTTTTGCAACCTATCCATCTAACAAAGGTTTAATATCAAGGGTCTACGTCTACAAGGAAGTTAAATAAACTACAGGAAAAACAAACAACCCCATTAAAAAGTGGACAAAGGATATGAATAGACACTTCTCAAAAGAAGACATTTATGCAGCCAACAAACATGAAAAAAAGGATCAACATCACTGATCATTAGGGAAATGCAAATCAAAACCACAATGAGATACCATCTCATACCAGTCGGAATGGCCATTATTAAAAAGTCATGAAACAACAGATGCTGGCAAGGCTGTGGAGAAATAGAAACACTTTTACACTGTTAGTGGGAATGTAAATTAGTTCAACCATTGTGGAAGACAGTGTGGTGATTCCTAAAAGAACTAGAACCAGAAATACGTTTTGACCCAGCAATTCCACTACTGGGTATATACCCAAAGGGATATAAATCACTCTATTATTATTATTATTATTATTATTTAAGATGGAGTCTCACTCTGTCCCCAGGCCAGAGTGCAGTGGCATGATATAGGCTCACTGTGACCTCCACCTCCCAGGATTAACCAATTCTCTTGCCTCAGCTTCCTGAGTAGCTGGGACTACAGGCACACGCCACCATGCCCAGCAAATTTTTTTTTTTTTTTGTATTTTTAGTAGAGATGGGGTTTCACCATGTTGGTCAGGATGGTCTCGATCTCTTGACCTCATGATCTGCCCACCTTGGCCCCCCAAAGTGCTGGGATTTACAGATGTGAGCCACTGCACCTGGCCATAAATCATTCTATTAAAAAGATACATGCACACATATATTCATTGCAGCACTATTCACAATAGCAATAACATGGAATCAACCCAAATGCCCATTAGTGAAAGACTGGATAAAGAAAATATGGTACATATATACCATGGAATAATATGCAGCCATAAAAAGGAATAAGGTCATATCCTTTCCCGGGACAGATGGAACTGGAAGCCATTATCCCCAGCAAACTAACACCAGAACAGAAAACCAAATACCACATTTTCTCACATCTAAGTGGGAGCTGAACAATGAGAATACATGGACACAGGGAAGGGAACAAAATACACTGGGGCCTATCAGTAGCAGGGAGTAGGGAGGGAGAGGATCAGGAAAAATAGTTAATTCACGTTCGGCTTAATACTTAGGTGATGGGTTGATAGGTGCAGCAAATCACCATGGCACATGTTTACCTATGTAACAAAGCTGCACATCCTGCACACATACCCTGGAACTTAAAATAAAATAAGAATAAAAGAATAAAGGAGCTGGGTTGTTGGATTAAAACAGTTGTTGGATTCAAAAGAAGACAGGCAGGACTGTCTATGCACGTGGTAAATGCTGCTAGGGAAACAATTCCTTAGTAGACATTTTTAATGGCAGTTGAATATGAATCAAGGTAGTTTTCATAAAGAAATAGTACCACTAGAATGCATGTGTAGTTTTTTTTTATATAAATGCAGAATGATACCATGTGGACTATGCACTTGAACAATAACTTTTAGCAATGCAATCATATCAAGTCTGCAGTTAAAAGGATTGCTTATGTTTCCGTTTTCATATATACTAAAAGGGTGCATGGACTCAGTGACTTTTCCCACAATAACTAGATGACCCTTATCTTATACTCATTATTTAAATAATTAATGAGTTTAGATACTTAACAAGTAAGCATTACAAGTAAGCATTGATTCATTGTGGAATAGGAGAAAAAGAATGTAGGTATATTTAGTTTTAATTCTTATTAAACTACAAAATTTGGAGTGAATTACTATCAGTAAGCATCAGTCTTCTAATGATAATAATATTTATGTTGTATGTGTAAAATATTAGGTTAAAAATGATTATATCAGGTAATTCAAATTTACTATGCCCATAATAGATTTGATTATCTCTGATGGGTGCTTGCCAAAATCAGAGGTGATTTTTTAAACAATAAGGTAGAACTTTTAGGATACAAAGAGATCTAGAGACCAGCGAAAAATATTTATTCTGCTCCTATTTTTTTATTATACACTCAAAACAATATTACACAACACCGAGGTGTTAACTCACTGGTTTTATCCTTCTCGTTATACATTCTTATGGATAGTAATTCTCTCAGGAGTTTAAATAAAGAGACTTGACTTCCCATTTTTGAGGATGGGTATGTTACAGAGTTTTCCCCATCACCAGTTCATTCTGAAGAGCCTGCAGAGGACTTTTTACCAGTTGACCACTTCCCGTAGGGCAGAAGCGACTGATCTTCAGGCTAGTTTAATGGGCTGGCCTTTCACTGTTCTGAAGTTGTTTTTGAAAAGTGTTTCCTTACGGGCAATTTCCTTTGGTAGCAAGGTGAATTTCAAGGAAGGGACACAGAGATTTGGGTTGAGAAGAATTTACAGACATAATTTGATATTTCTACATTTTTAATTCCCCAAGAGCAGGATACATTATTAAAATATGATGAAATTAAGGAGCATTTCACACTACAGGGAGTCAGCCAGGTTATCATCTTTCCCCCAAATATTGTTATGCTCAAAATTTTTTGGTGTAATTATTGTTTTACAGTCCCTCAGGCTGAAAACTTCAGGGCTATCCTTAACTTTTTGAGACCCTGCGTCTACATCTAATTGGTTGCCAACTTATGCTACTTTAAATCCCTGTACTACCATTTATTGGCTATATGAAAGATACAAATCACTACCATCAGGTCATGCATGTAATAAAATGGACAGTAAAATCATCCTCAGAAAGCGGTATAAATGGCATTGGTCTATAATGTTATAAATGTGCAAAGATTGTAGAAATCTTACTTCAGCCACACGAACTCTTTGTTTTAAAATATTCTACATAGGTATCAGCCTGTGGTCTCCACATAAAAATGGGAGATAAAGCTTGTGTTCAATGCTTTATAGAGAATAAAGGGAAGTGAAGTAAAATAGGAGAAAAAGCAAATAAAAGATGGTGCTTGTAAACTGGCTAGCATCCTGACATTAGAAAGACTTGCTCCTAGGTCACAGGGTATGTCTTTACAGAGTCTTTGCGGGATCCTTGAAACCTTGAATAGTTTCTCTTCTTGTATTTTGTCTCTCATTGAGCAATGTTAACTCTCCTGTGTCTATAGATTATGTTGTCCAGCCCTCTCAATCACTCCCAGGCAGCTGCGATGAAGCTCAGAACAGGACTTGCCAGGCACTGGAATTGCTACAGTTCCCATTAAGGTGGGTGAGAAGGAGGCTGTGACAAAGTATGACTCTTGCCCATAGCTAATAGTATTAGGATATGAAGCAATACAGGGAAAGACCTGGGTTCCTCAGTGCCAAGAGAATTAGGAGGGGCGTGAACTGTGTTTGCTACAATATCAATTCAGGATTATATTACTTTTGACATGTTTGTGATCCAGTAAACTGAATTTTGCCAACACAACAGTCTGTATCATCATTGCTCATTAAATGCCAGAGAAGCAGGAAGAGAAGCAATTAGGGATGTTGATTTCTAAGTATAACAAATTAAATAATGATGTTAGAGGCAGACAAAGGAAATGGAAATCAGGTGAGTAGCTCACTATTTACTGTAGAGTATGGAAACACATTCTGAAAGCTAGTTACTGGTTTTTACAGGAGAATCATTTAAGCAGAAGATAAACATTAACATGATACTTCACCACATTTAAAGACATCATTGTTGGGCTGGGCACAGTGTTTCACGCCTGTAATCGCAGCACTTTGGGAGGCCAAGGTGAGCAGACTGCTTGAACTCAGGAGTTCAAAACCTGGGCAACATGGCGAAACCCTGTCTCTACTTAAAATACAAAAATTAGTTTTACCTGGTGGTATGCGCCTGTAGTCCCAGCTACTCAGGAGGCTGAGGTGGGAGAATTGCTTGAATCAGGGAGGCAGTGAAGTGAGCCAAGATCATGACACTGGACTCCAGCCCGGGAAACAGCGAGATCCTGTCTCAAAAAAAAAAAAAAAAATGAAACTCCGAAAAAAAAAAAAAAAAAAAAAAAAAAAAAAAAAACAGACATCACAAGCCATCATTGTTAGGACAATGAAAATGTTTAAATGTTAATAAAATTCTCTGCAAAAATGTTGTCAAAAGTTTCATAAGGAAGATAATTGGAAAGCTCAACAAAGAGAACTTCAGTGATTCAATGCTTTCTTCCATTTTGATCAACCCAGTGAAAATCAAGATGTATTATTTTATGTTTTTAATGCTGTTCTATGCCATTTAATAGCAGAAACTTAAGTCTGGAACCACCTGTTGGATGTTTGAAACTTATGTTTTTCACTACAATTAATAAAACAATATTCAGGGGACTTAGTAACTCAGCTCACAAAATAACAGAAATGAATCAATTTTAGAATAAATATAAAATGAAACCTTTTTTTCTGGGATTGACTATTGTACAGAATCATTGCGAATTTGGTTCATAAATATTAATTGGTCTGTCACTGTATATATATGTATACATATATCATTTCCTCATTTGCATGTATATATGCAAAGACAAGATGAATTAATACAGAGTAGCTGCTTAGCTTTTAAAATATTGTACAAATGGAAAACTAAAAACTATTCAAACTAGATCAATTGCACACAAGGTATAAAATAACCTACGTTTATTTGAAAGCTACTATGTGTAAAATAATGAAGTAGGCTTCAGACCCAAAAATGAAAATCATAAATTAGTATGACTTTCATCAAAATACTTAAGGAAATTTTTTAAAAACCTGAAGTAGACTTTTCTAAATTGGAAAAAGGATTCTAATATCTAAAATATATATGTGTTGAATGCCACTAAATTTAAGAACATTTTTCAATAAAATGTGGTGTATTTTATATAAAATAATATGGCATATTTTTATATAAAGCGAAAGAATACTCATTTTAGTATTTTAAAGCTACATTTATAAACTCATTATTCACCTATTGCTAACAATAGTAGCAGGGATATATTTCTGGTATTGTGTTTAGTAGTATACCAGTATAATTTTCCACATGGTTTTGTGGTGTAGGTCTTCCTTTGTGAACTGTACTTGTTAACAGTGTCATTGGAGAGTGCAAACAAACCTTCCAAAATCACAAATACATGGGACAAGGTCAACATACATTTTTGTTGAGATTATATCAATTCACATTCATGAACAGGAAAAAGAACGAAATGGTGAAATGAAGTTACAATTAGAGGAGCTGAACTTGGTCAGACTCCTAGGCAGAACTTGTTTGTCTTCCCAGTCAACCTTGGTTACTAAGCAAATTTCCTCATATTTCTGAAAATTTCTCACCTCACATCATTGTTTATCCTGAAATTCCACTTGTTTTTTGCTCATCCGAACTGTATTTATTGAATGTCTAAGATATGACAGGCACTCTACTAAGAGCTACAAAAGATAATAAAATGACTACCACGTGCACCTCTGACGTCCAGAGATTTAACTTTCAGTGGGGAGGAAGGTACATGTTAATTCTTGGGCAAAGTTCAGGACCATTCCTCATTTATATAGTAGTATAAATTAGTTTCATAGTTGCTTTCCTCATAGCTCAAAATCCTGCTATTGTTTGTGATTAATATTATGATATTATGGCCTACTTTTCCGTCTAAATTATAAATGTTTCCAGCTAAGGGACTAAATCAGAGATGTCAATTCACGGTTCCAACCCGCAGCCTTTTCTAAGCAGACTGGGTAGACTCTGTCCTACCCAGAGTCCCACCCTCTAAGGCAGAGCCTTTTATATACCATTGCATACAAACGTATGCATTGCTTCCTGCCAAAATAATTTCTTTATTGTCAAAGGAAAACAGGAAATACATATTTCATTACTGGTGTAATGTGCAAGAATTCTTCCACGTTGTATTTGCACCATTTGGTGAATCTCTATTCTAATTTCATTAGTGAAGTCCAGAGTATCTCGGTTGTTCTCAAGAAACTGGTTCTGAAATCTATGAAGGTTGTAATTCAAATTGCAAGAAAATTTATGGCAATGACAGAATAATTTGTGACAAGCTAACTAATCAAAGTGCCAATTTCTTTTCCTTTTTCTCTATGCTGATCTCATGTCCATTCACTGAGGAAGTATCTGAAACACAGAATATCAGCAGTTTATTTGTTAATAACAAACAGAAACCTTTAGTATTCAATCGACTAAGACTTGACGAGGAAATTCAGACACTAACTGGAGACCCATGTTAATGAGTTATAGAGGTTGACTTGATATGTCGAGTATGTCATCTGACTTGTTTTTAGTAATAGCTGAAGCTGATCAACTAGTAAACACTACATAGATATTTGCATATGTGGCAATTACTATACAAATTTAAAATTTTCAATTGTTTATTTTAAACAGTTCAGGTAGATGGATTTCTGTTTTATAATAGATTAACATTAAAATGGCATTAGTGACAACTAATCTTTTTTTTTTAGACAGGATATCACTGTTGTCCAGGCTGGTCCCAAACTCCTGAGTTCAAGCAATGCAACAGCTTCAGCATTTTGAGTAGTCGGTGCTATAGGTGTGCACCACTGAGCCCAGCTTCAGCTAATGTTTTTGAGAGATTGTTAATTCCCAATATAACGAAAGATTTATTGATAGTGTCTCATTTACCACTCACAACACTGAAAGGACAGTACAATATTACTTTTATTTTATAGATTAGAAATCTGAGGTTTAAATAATTCAAATAAATTCCCCAATGTCACATCCTAAGTGACAAAACCAAGAAGTAGACTCAAGATATCAGTATTTAGAGTATGAATTGAACTTTGTAATTTGGAAAAAATAAATAAAACTCACAGAAAAGTTATAAAGGTAATGCAACTATCTCCCATAGATATTTCACCTAAATTCTCTAATCATTAAAATTTTGTCACACTTATATCATTATCTCTTTCTTCACACACGTGCACACACACACACACACAGACATCAGTGGTATTTAATTTAATTGTTGAACCATTTGATAGCAAGTCACAGAAATTATGTCCCTTTACTCTTAAATATTTTACTAGGTATTTTCTAAGAAAGACATTTTCTTTTCTCTAAGTTCCAAAATCAAGTTTGTATTTATTTTTTAAAATTGTGGCAAAAATATACAACATGAAATTTATCCTCAAAACAACCTTTTAAGTGCACAGTATAGTATTGTAAACCATAAATAAAATGAACTACAAATGGTCTTTAAACTCTTCCATCTTGCATAACTGAAACTGTATACCCAACATCTCTCCTCTTCCTAGCACTCAGAGATCACCATTCTACTTGCTGTTTCTATGAGTTCAAATGTTTTAGATACCCCACGTAAATTGAATCATATAGTTTATCCATCTGTGGTTGACTTATTTCACTTAGCACAGTGTCCTCAGGGTTGTTCAATGTTGTAGTATGTAAAAGAATTTCCTTCTTTTTAATAGATGAATAATATTCTATTGTGTTTATATACCACATTTTCTTTATCCATTCATCCATCAGTGAACATTTAGTTTGTTCCCATCTCTTGTGTATTGAGAATAACACTGCAATGAAGATGGAAGTTCAAATATCCCTTTGAGATCCTAATTTTAATTATTTTAGATAAATACTCAAAAATAAAATTGCTGCATCACATGGTAGCTCTATTTTTAATTGTTGGAAGAAACTCTAAACTGATTTCCATAGCATCTGCACCATTTTATATTTCCATCAGCATTGCATAAGAGTTCTAATTTCTCCACATCCTTGCCAACACATGTTTATTTCTAGTTTTTGTTTGTTTGTTTGTTTTGAGACAGGGTCCCACTCTATTACCCTGGTTGGAATGCAGTGACATGATCTTGGCTCACTGCAACCTCTGCCTCCTGGGCTCAAGTGATCCTCCCACCTCAGCCTCCTAAGTAGCTGGGACTACAGGTGCCTAATATCATACCCAGCTAATTTTTGTATTTTTTGTAGACAGGGTTTTGCCATGTTTCCGAGGCTGGGCTCAAATTTCTGGGCTCAAGAGATTCACCCTCCTCCTTCCAAAGTGCTGAGATTACAGGTGTGAGGCACCATGCCCAGCCTTCTATTTTTGTTTTTGTTTTTAATTTAAATAATATCTATTGTAACATGCATGAGATGGTGATATATTGTAGTTCTGATCTGTATTGCTTATGTGATTATCTTAAGCACCGTTTCATACACATTTTGGGCACTTTCAAAACTTTTTTTTGAGAAACATCTATTCAAGTACTTTGCCTGTTTTTACTTTTTTTTTTAACTATGAGTTCCTTGAATGTATTGAATACTATTAATTTTTTAATAGATGATTTTATAACCATTTTCTCTCATTCTCTAAGTTGCCCTTTCCATCGGTTGATTTTTTTTCTTTTTCTTTTTGCTACGCAAAAACTTTTCAGTTTCATGTAGTCTCGCTTGTCTATTTCTGCATTTGTTGCCTGTGCTTTTGGTGTGATGTCCAAGAAGTCATTACTAAGACCAACGTTATTGTATTAGTCTGTTTTCATGCTGCTGATAAAGACATACCCAAAACTGTGAACAAAAAGAGGTGTAATTGGACTTACAGTCCACATGGCTGGGGAGGCCTCAGAATCATGGAGGGAGCCAAAAGGTACTTCTTACATGGCAGCCACAAGAGAAAAATGAAGAAGCAAAAGGGGAAACCCCTGCTAAACCCACCAGCTCTCATGAGACTTATTCACTGTCACAAGAACAGAATGGGAAAGACCAGCCCTTATGATTCAATTACCTCATCCTGGGTCCCTCTCACAACACATGGGAATTCTGGGAGATACAATCCAAGTTGAGATTTGTATGGGGACACAGCCAAACCATACCATTCCGGCCCTGGCTCCTCCAAATCTCATGTTCTTACATTTCAAAATCAATCATGCCTTCCCAGCCTTCCCCCAAAGTCTTGACTCATTTCAGCATTAACCCGAAGTCCGTCCAAAGTTCCATTTGCGCCATGTCAAAGGGACATGGCCAGCCCCTTCCATCTATGAGCCTGCAAAATCAAAAGCAAGCTAGTTACTTCCTAGATACAATGGAGGTACAGGTATTGGGTAAATATAGCCATTCTAAATGGGAGAAAATGGCCAAAAAAAAGGGGGGCTACATGCAAGTCCAAAATCCAGCGGGGCAGTCAAATTTTAGAGCTCCACAATGATCTCCTTTGACTCCAGGTCTCACATCCAGGCCAGGATGACACAAAAGGTGGATTCCCACAGTCTTGGGCAGCTCTGCCTCTGTGGCTTTGCAGGGTACAGACTCCCTACTGGCTGCTTTCAAGGGCTGGCTTGAGTGTCTGCAGCTTTTTCAGGCGCATGGTGCAAGGTTTCGGTGAAGGTATCATTCTGGGGTGTTGTGGACGATGGCCCTCTCCTCACAGTTCCATTAAGCAGTGCCCCAGTGGAGGCTTTGTGTGGGGCCTCTGACCCCGCATTTCCCTTCCGCACTGTCCTCGCAGTGATTCTCCGTGACAGCCCCACCCCTGCAGCAAACTTTTGCATAGGCAACCAGGTGTTTCCGCACTTCTTCTGAAATCTAGGTGGATGTTCCCAAATCTCATTCTTTACTTCTGGAGCAACGAGTCTAACACCTGAGCAAGTCAGGGGCTAGCACAAAAGCCACGGTGGCACAACGAAGGTGAGGGCCAGCGTGCTCACAGGCGGGGGGCGAACTGTGCCCCGTGCATCCTGGGCGGGTCACGCCGTAGGGCCGGGGGTCTCTCAGCCATGCACCCGAATGGCAGAGTGAGCGCAAGGGGTCAGCGGCAATGTGGGATAACCACCCAATCCGTCTTGAAACATTAGACTCCAAGCTCTTCCGTTTTGAGACTCAGACTGGCTCTCCTTTCTCCTCAAGCTTGCAGGCAGCCTATTGTGGGACCTTGTGATTGTGTAAGTTTATATTTAATAAACTCCCCTTAAAATACACACACACACACCCACACACACATCTATCCTATTAGACACACACATCTGTCCCTCTAGGGAACCCTAATATAGTTGTGCAGCGTTTTTCCTGTTTTCTTCTATGAGTGTTACAGTTTTAGGTCCTCTATCCATTTCCAGTTGATACAAAAATCAACTTTTCTTTCTTTTGCATGTGGATATCCAGTTTTTCCATTGCCTTTTGGAGAGACTTCTCCTACCCATTGTGTAGTCTTGGCAACATTGTTGAAGATCCTTTGATCTTATATATGTGACTTTATTTCTGGCTCTATATTCTGTTCCTTTAGTCTGTATTTCTGCCTTAATGCCAGTCCTATACTTTTGGATTACCATAGATTTGTCATATGTTTTGAAATTAGAAATTGTGAGATCTCTCATTTTGTTATTTTTGGTTATTTTGACCATTCAAGCTTCTTTTCTGGCTCCATATGAATTAAAAATTTTTACTATTTTTACTATTAATGTTTATGTTAAAAATGCTAGTGTGATTTTGATAGGGATTACATTGAATTTGTAGATCACTTTTGGCATTATGGACATTTTAACAATATTAAGTCTTCCAATCCATTCATGTGGAATGTCTTTCCACTTATTTGTGTCTTCTTTAGTTTCTTTAAGCAATCTTTTGTAGAGTTTAGTGTATCTTTCACCTCCTTGGCTAAGTTTATTTCTAAATATTTTATTCTGTTTAATTCTATTGTAAAAGGGATTATTTTCTCAATTTCCTTTTGAATTATTGTTGGTAGTCGATAGAAATGCAACTTATTTCTGTATGTTGGTTTTGTGTCTTACAACTTTACTGAATTTATTAATTTCTAAAACATTTTCTGTAGAGTCTACATATAAGTCATGCTGTCTGTGAACTGAGATAATTTTATTCATTTCTTTCCAATTTGGATTTTTTTAATGTTTTTTTTTTTCTTGCCCAATTACTCTGATTAGTACTTTCAGAGCTATGTCTAATAAAAGCAGCAAAAATGGGCTTACTTGGTTTGTTCCTGATCTTAGAGTAAAATTTCAGCTTTTCACTGTTGAATGTGATGTTAGCTTTGAATTTTTATATATGGCCTTTGTTATGTTGAAATTATTTCCTTCTATTCCTACTTTGTTGACTATTTTTATGAGAAGGGCATGTTGGATTTTGTCCAGTAATTTTGTAAAGCCACAGAGATGGTCATATAATTAATTTTTTTTTTGTGGGTACAAAGTAGGTGTATATATTAATGAGGTACATGAGGTACCTTAATACAGGCATGCAATGTGTAACAATCCCGTCATGGAAAATGGGGTATTCATCTCCTCAAGCATTTATCCTTTTTGTTACAAACAACTTAATTATGTTTTTAGCTATTTTTGAATGTACAATTATTATTGACTGCAGTCACTGTTATGCTATCAAATACTAGGTTTCATTTGTTCTAACAATTTTTATTTTACACTTATTAACCATTCTCACTTACTCCTAGTCCCCTCATCAACTACCCTTCCCAGCCTCTGGAAACCATCCTTCTACTCTCTGTCTACATGGGTTTGACTGTTTTGATGCTTAGATCTCATAAATAAATAACAACATGTAAAGTTTGTTTTCTGTGCCTGACTTATTTCACTTAACATAATACCATTGCAAATGACAGGATCTCATTCTTTTTTATGGTTGCATAGTATTCCATTGTGTATACATACCATATTTTCTTTATCCAATCATCTGTTGATGAACACTTCAGTTACTTCCAAATCTCGACAATTGTGAACAGTGCTTCAACAAACATGAGAGTGTAGATATCTCTTTGATATACTGATTCCCTTTCTTTTTGGTATATACCCAGCGGTAGTATTGGTGAATCATATGGTAGCTTAATTTCAGTTTTTTGAGGAACCTCCAAACTATTTTCCATAGTGATTGTACTAACTTACATTCCCACCAACAGTGTAAAAAGGTTCCCTTTTCTCCACATCCTTGCCAGCATTTGTTATTGCCTCATTTTTAGATATAAACTATTTTAACTGGGGTAAGATAATATCTCATTGTAGTTTGATTTGCATTTCTCTGATGATCAATGATATTGAGCACTTTTTCATATGCCTGTTTGCCATTTGCATATGTTTTTTTGAAAATGTCTATTGAAATCTTATGCCCATTTTTTAATCAGGTTAGGTTATTACATTGGTTCCTATTGAGTTGTTTGAGTGCCTTATATATATTCTGGTTATTAATTCCTTGTCAGATGGATAGTTTACAAATATTTTCTCCTATTCTGTGGGTTGTCTCTTCACTTTGTTGATTGCTTTCTTTGCTGTGTAGAAGCTTTTTAACTTGCTATGATCCCATTTGTCTATTTTTGCTTTGGTTGCCTGTGACTATGGGGTATGAAAGAAATTTTCACACAGATCAATGTCCTGGAGAATTTCCCCAATTTTTTTGGTAGTAGTTTTATAGTTTGAGATCTTAGATTTAAGTTTCTAATTCATTTTTATTTGACTTTTGGATATGGTGAGAGACAGGAGCCAAGTTTAGTTCTTCTGCATATGGATGGATATCCAGTTTTCCTAGAAACATTTATTGAAGAGACTATTTTTTACCCAACATATGCTATTGGTATCTTTGTCAAAAATGAATGAATTCACTGTAGGTATAGGGTTTTGTTTCTGGGATCTTGATTCTGTTCCATTGGTAAACATGTCTGTTTTATGATTCTTCCTATTTTTTGTTTGTTGTTTCTTTTTTGGCTTAGGATAGCTTTGGCTATTCTGGTTTTTTTTTTTTTTTTTTTTTTTTTTTGGCTTCATGTAAATTTTAGGATTGTTTATTCTATTTGGGTGAAGACTATCATTGGTATTTTGATAGGGATTGCATTGTACCTGTGGATTGCTTTGGGGAGTGTGGACATTTTAACAATATTCATTATTCCAATCCATGAACATGAAATATCATTCCATTTTTTGGTGCCATCTTCAATTTCTTTCATCAGTGTTTTATGGTTTTCATTACTTCTTTAGTTAATTCCTAAGTATTTAATTTTATTTTTGGCTATTGTAAATGGCATTATATTTTAAATTTCTTTTTCAGATTGTTCACTGTTAAATCTTACTGATTTTTGTTTGTTGATTTTGGTTATCTGATTTTTATCCTTCTTTCTGTTAATATAACAAAAAGTTTCACAGCTACTATTTTTTCATATTTTGAACCATTCTTGACTCTCAGGTATAAATCTCACTTGCTCATGGAGTATGTTTATTTTAATGAACCATTGAATTTGTTTTGTTAGTATTTTGTTGAGTACTTTTATTCATCAAGGATATTGTCCTGTAGTTTTCATTCCTTGTAGTATTTTTTTCCCAGTTTTGGTATCAGGGTCATGTTAGTCTCATAAAATTGATTTAAATGTTTCTTTCCATTTTTTTTTTTTGGAAAAGTTTGAGAGGCATCAGTGTTAATTCTTTAAATGTTTGGTGGAACCAGGGAAGTCATTTGATGTTTGGCTTTTTTGTTATTGTTGTTGGAAGGTTTTTATTGTGAATTCAATCTCCTTACTAGTTATAGGTATGTTCAGATTTTCTATTTCTTCATGATTCATCTCGGTATATTTATTTTTTCAGTAATTTGTCATTTTCTTCTATCATTATCTAATTTGTTGGTGTAAAATTATTCATAATATTCTCTTATTATACTTTTAATTTCTGTTGCATCAATTGTAATGTCTCTAGTTTTATTTTATTTTATTTATTTGAGCCTTTTCTTATTTTTCTTAATCTATTGAGTAGTTTATAAATTTTATTGACATTTAAAAGAACAACTTAGTTTCAATGATTTTTAAAATTGCTTTTTTAATGCTCTATTTTGTTTATTTCTGTTCCAACATATACTTTTTTCCCCTTTGGCCCAGATTGAGCTTAGCTTGTTTTTCTTTTTCCAGTTCTTTGAAGTGTATACTTAAGTTGTTTATTGAAATATTTCTTTTTTAATGCAGGCATTCGTCACCCTGAATTTCCCTTTTGGTACTGCTTTTGCTGCTTCCCATTAGTTTTTGTATGTTGTGTTTTCATTTTTACTCTTTTTAAGATATTTTCTAATTTGCCTTTTTATTCCTTTTTTGACCCAGCTGTTGTTCAAGGGTGTCTTCTTTCATTTCTACATATTTGTGAATTTTCCCATTTTCCTTCTGCTATTTATTTAGTTAAATTCAATCTTTTTGGTCAGAAGTTATACTTGGTTTGATTTCAGTCTTCCTAAATTTTTTAAGACTTGTTTTGTGAACTAACATATGATCTATCCTGGATAATGTTCCATGTGTGCTTGAGAAGAATGGGTGTTCTCCTGCTGTTGGATGGACTGGTCTGTGTATGTCTGTTCAGTACATTTGGTATATAGTGTTGTTCCAGTCTTTTGTATTTTCATTAATTTTCTGCCTAGACTCTCTATTATTGAAAGTAGGCATTGAAATTACCTACTATTATTGTGTTTGTGTTTATTTCTTCTTTAATCTTGTTAAAGTTTGCTTCATAGAGATAGATTTTCTGATCTTTGCTACACATACACACATACATATATAAATACACACACATATATAAATATATTTGTTATATCTTCCTAGTGACTTGATCTTTTTATCATTATATAATGTCCTTTGTGACCTTTGACAGTTTTCAACTTCAGTCTTTTTTGTCTGACATAAGCATGGCTATCCCTGCTCTTTGGGTACCAGTGTACATCTTCTTCCAACTTTTAGTTTCAGCAAACAGTCTATCAGGCAGACCACTGAAGAGCCAGAATGCTGGATGTATACTCTACTTTTCTGCCTCCCTGTGGACAGCTCGGATTGTCTGCCTTCCCCATTGATGCTGAGTTACACTGGTGACAGCAATCCACTTGCAAATTTCCTGTGTTCTCAGCACTATCCAGATATCCAAACTATCAAACTATGCTGCTTCCCTCAGAGCTTTGTGTGAGGCAATACAGAAAGCACTACTTCAAACTGCCCTTCAAAACTTGGAATATTGGAGGCACATTTCACTCTAACTTTCCCCTGAGAAAGAAACCATATGCCAGGGCATTCTTTCTTGGTGCTGAGCTGGACTGGCTCAGGCAGGTAGCTGATGCAAGAAGAGCAAAGTGAATTGCTCCTTACCCTTTTCAATGGGTAAGGCTTTGGCTTTGGTCTCACCTGGGGTACTGCAACATTTTTGAATTTTCATAAAGGTATTTTGGTTCACATATTGTTCTTGAAACAGTGTTTCTGTGGGGGAATGAGGTCTGGGACTTCTAGTTCCTCCATTTTGCAGACATCACTCTTCAAGAAGGACATTTTCTGTGATCCACTGTATAATTATCAATTCAGTAACTTTAACATTGATATAATATTATTATCTAATATACAGTCCAAATTCAAATTTTTACAATTGTCCACGAAAATTCCTTTATAGCCTTCAGATCAATTCTTTATTCTGCCAGACTATTTTGGCCTTTCTGTTCCTTTTGTGACACTGACATTGTAGAGTACACAGACCAGTCATTTTTTTTAACAATATTAAAATGTGTGTATATACATACACATACTATATGTATATATATACACATACTATGTGTATGTATATATATATAGTAATATACTGTGTGTGTATATATATAGTAATATACTGTAAGAAAGCTCTTTCCCTTTCCCCCATTTACATATCATACATGTATGTATTTTCAGTATAGACTCGTGGATTTTTTTTAAAAAATCAGTGATTCTTGAAATCCATTACTGTAATTATTCACTTTTATGCTCAAATTGCTCCAGATTTTGCCTGTAGAAACTCTTTCAAGCTTAGTCTTGGATCATTTTTTACGTGATCCCCTAATTTGTCACACCCTTCCTTATTTTCAGGAACAAAAATATATTACAGAATCATCTCATACTTTCTCTGCCCTAGTCCTAGAATTAGCCACCTCTCCAAGGAATCTTGGTTCATTTTAGTGGATAACGGCATTTACAAACCAAGGTATGAACTAAGTCAATATTCTTAGGCACTATATGAAAACATTGCGAAAGCATGCAAAATATGAACAAAGCAAATATAATTAAATATTGATTAGATAAGTACATATCATAATAAAACAAAATTCATTAAAACATGGAATTCAAGAGGGAAAATGATAGAAGATATCTATCATAATGAAAAAAACACTAAGAAAAAAATTTGTGTAAAATAACTCGGTGGTACTGAGAAATCTATTCTTTTAAATGTAAATGTTAATATTTGCAGAATAACTCAAAATATTCACCCCATGTATCTAGGATCCAGAGCTAAATAGTACTCTCTTTCTAATTGCTCCCCTATAAAGTCTTCAAAAAGATTTCTAATATGCTTTCTTGGTAAATCAAGTTATAAAAGACCTTTTGAGTAATGTTCAACATTCAGGACTGAAATGAGAGAACAAATTCAAATACTGCTAGACGAGTACGGAATATTGCTGACATAAGTTGTAAATAATGAAAATACTGACCAGCAAAGAAACTCACCCATCTAGGATCTGTCTGAAAGCATATTGATTCTTGAGTACATTAATCCCTTATAGAGAAGAATTAATGTCAAAGAGTGAGTCATAGGCCAAAATATAAGATACTTTCAAATGCGTTTTCAGAGCTTACAGTGTGCTCATCTGCAGCAACTCCTAGCTGTTAATTCAAATGCTGTCTATAATCTGATCCCATGGTACATCAAGGAGAAGAAAATATTTTTAAAAACTCTTTATTCCACTTCACCATTTCAAGAAAGAAAAGTACCAATTAGTGCTCTGAGGAGTAATTTTAAAAGAGAAACATACATTTTAAAATTATAATGGCTCTAATTTATTGTACCAGGTACTGTTTATTTATATTGTTGCACTGAATTTGTACATCCACCATATTAGGAAGCTGTTATTATTTCTATTTTATAGTTGTGGAAAATTAGTTCTAGAAGTGTTAAGTAACTTTATGAATATTATACACCTCTTAAAATCCAGATCAGGATTCAAAGTAAGAGATAGTTAACTCAAAGGTCTCTGTATTTCACTATTATCCACCACTGTCCCTCATAACATCTAGTTATTGATCAACGGTACAAAATAATTGAAACAAACTTAATGATTCTGGAAAATTCAGTTTGGTTGATAACTACTTTGATATGGTTTTAAAGTACTAGTTACTAAAATATTATCAGTGACTTCTGCTTCCAGGAAGATGGAGTAGATGTACTTTGACCTATTCCTCCCAGAAAGAACAGCTAAAAAGCCTGGGCATTGTATAAAACAGAAACAGGAAGTCTCTGAAGGGTTAAAATAAGTATATAGGCTGCTTAGGAATCTTGACACCTGCACGAAAACACAGAGGTGAGTTCTGTGGGTTTTCTGGCTCCTTTATATATCCCAGTTTGGCTGCCAGAAGAGCTGGAAACCCAGAAATGCCAACATGAGTGGGAGGGAGGTGGGACACTCTGGAAAAGTCTGCTTTCCTTAAAAAAAGAGCAAGGAAAGGTCCAGCCCAATAAGACAGAAAATTTTTAGATGGTAACTGCTCTACTCTAGCTAAACCACAGAAAATACCACAACTCCACCCCTACCGTGACCAGCAAAGGCCAAGTGGGGAAGCTAGACTTACACCTTTGCCAGGCTTTAACAACATGCCCCACACCCTCCATACAATATTGTCAGAGGCCTCTAAGTGGGGAGCTAGACTTTCATCCCAGCTAGCAGGTAATGAGGGCCTGTACTCCATGGTGTTAGTAAAGATCAAATAAGTAGTCTGGACTTCTGTGACATCCAGTGATAATTAGGTATCCCTCACATTTCCTACAGGGTGCTGTCAGAAAGGCCTAGCATAAAGTGAGGACTTTTGCCACAACCCAGCAATAATGAGATTATCTTACCTTGGTGTCAGTAGACGCCATGCAAGGTGCAGTGATGAAACCTTCCTACCCCTTCCAGAGAGGTATATTAATGCATGACTAGTGAAGAACTTGAATGTCAACCCAAAAGCAGAAGTGAGAAGCCTCTCTACTCCTGCATGTCAATGAAAACCATGTGTGGAACCTGATCTTCCATCCCACCAGTCAGTAAAAGGCAATATACCACTTCTTCTATAGTAACATTGTCAGAGGACACCTGCTCTAATGGAAGATTCAAATGAGATCCAGAGTTTCATACACCAAAATATCTACTTTTCAATGAAAAATTATTTATCATACCAAGTATCAGGAAGACCTCAGCTTGAATGATAAAATACAATGAACAAATGCTAATATCGAAATGGCATAGATATTATAGTTATGTGACAAGGAGTTTAAAGCAGCAATCTTAATAATGTGTTAATGACCATTTACAAACATGTTTGAAGCAAATGATAATAGAAAGTCTTGTCAAAGAAATAAAAGACATAAAGACAAAAACAAATGGGAATTTTAGACCTGAAAAATGCAATAATCATAATCTTTTATTTTTTTGAGGTGGAGTCTCGCTATGTTGCCCAGGTTGGAGTGCAGTGGTGCCATCTCAGCTCACTGCAGCCTCCACTTCCCAGGTTCAAGCAATTCTTCTGCCTCAGCCTCCCAAGTAGCTGGGATTACAGGCACATGACACAACACCTGGCTGTTTTTTGTGTTTTTAGTAGAGATGGAATTTCACCATGTTGGCCAGGCTGGTCTTGAACTCTTGACCTCGAGTGATCCACCCGCCTTGGCCTCCCAAAGTGCTGGTATTAGAGGAGTGAGCTTGCAAGCCCGGCCAATAATCATAATCTTTTAAGAAGTTAATGCATTGGCTCCACCATAGAAAGGAGAGGACAGGGAAAAGAATTCATGCAACTTTAAGCTAGAACAATATAAGTTACTATATATGAGGAACAGAAGTCAAAGAGACAGCAAAATAATAATAATAATAATAACAATAATAATAATAATAGAGCCTAAAGAAACTGAAGGGCTACAAGAAAAAAATCTACATTCAGATTATTGGAGTCATGAAAGAAGAAGAATACAGAAGTGATGAAAAAGTACTAAAAGATAAAATAATGGCTGACAACTTCTCAAATTTAGCAAATGACACATAAACTTATAGATTCAAGAAGTTGATTAAACCCCAAACAAGATAAAATCAAAGAAATTCACCCCAAGACATATCATAGTGAAACTTCTGAAAACTAAAAGCAAAACAAAAATAATCTTAAAAGGAGCAGAAGAGAAATGACATCTTACCTATAGGAGGAACAGAGTTTACATGACCATGAATTTCTCCTCAAGAACCAGGAAGGTCAGAAGGAAGCAGCACAACATTTTCCAAATACTGAAATAAAAGAACTGTCAAACCAGAAATTTGTACCAGCAAAAGCATTCTTTAGCAATAAAAGCAAAATTAAGCATTCTTAAATGAAGGAAAACTAACAGAATTTGTTGCCAGGAAAACTATTCTAAAAAGCAAAAAAGAGCTAAGAGAAGTTATTTAAACAGAAATAAAAGAATACAAGAAGAAATCTTGAAAAATTAGAAAGAAAAAACAATAGAAAGAGAAAAAAATGGGTAAATACAACAGAATTTCTTTTACCTCTTGAACTTTTGTAGATCATGTTTGATGGTTGAAGCAAAAATTATAACACTGACAAGTTTCTCTATGAATAAATATTGAAGACAATCATAAGTCAGAGAGGGTTTTAGAAATAAAATGGAGTTAAAGTTTCTGCACTTCATTTGAAACCGTAAAATATTGATATCAGTAGACTCTAGTATGTTAAGTGTTTATAATGTACTACCTAGAGCAACTTCTAAAAATGGTATGTGAAGAAATAAACTCAAAAACATTATAGATACATGAAAATGAAGTACTAAAGAATGTTCAAATAGCCCACAGAAAGGCAAGAAAAACAAAACAGAGAAATAAAAAACAGGGAACAAATAGAAAACAAAAAATATCATGGCAGATTTTAACCTTAACAAATTAATAATTAAATGAACTCTAAATAGTCTAAACACACCAATTAAAATCCAGAGATTGGCAGAGTGTATTAAAAACCAAATGAAACAAAACAGGACCCAATTATATGTTCTTTGTCAGAAATTCATCTCAAATACAGGTTGAAAATCCTATGGACTCCTCTTTATAGGAATATGTGATTACTGCTAATCTATATAAAATGGAGAACAAATTTTTTTGGCAGAGAAATTAAATTGTCTCTCAAAACAATGTTCCATCTCACACTGAAAGAAACATTCACAAGGCTTTTCATTTGTTAGACTCATTTAGTTTCCAGAAATAAAGACTTCAAGCCAAAAAAATAAAGTTAGCATTTAAAGCCTGCAATGTTAGGTAAAATGTGGATACAGATGTTTAGAGTGGGAAAAATGATATTTAAAACATTCTGAGTACCTAAGAACAAATTGCTGCTTCTATTTGCCAATTCAGGGCATTTGACATTGCTCCTCAGAATAACTTTGCTATTGGAAAATTTCATTCTCACTTGCTGACAGGCTGGTATAATCTCATCCTAACAACTCCCTAGCATTTAGCTGTGTTCTAATACTTATGAAAGACAAATTTTATCCACATTTAAATCAGTTATGTAACAACATGTACTATCTCTAGGATGTTTAAAAGATTTACAAAATCAGCCTATTTCACTGCATCAAGTGGAGAAAGCGATATATCCCTAAGGCCTCCTGGAATAACTAAAAGCAGAGGTTTTAATATTTTTTTTTACAAAAAATGCCTGAGATCTCAACATCTTAGAAATGTACAACAAAAATATATGAAATAATTACAGCTCCTCTCACCTGTTTTTTTAAGTGTATATCACTGTGCTAACAAAAAGTACATTTTAATAATATAGATTCACATTCAATCTATATGTAATTCAAGTAAGGCTATTATTTCTTTAAATAGAAATACAAAGAAACAAGTACCTTTTACCATAAACGTGTTGTTTCCTATTCTTTTTCCATATTAGAAAGTATAAATACAAGTTGCAAATGAAATAAGTACTTTGTAGCATGGGTATTGTGGGAGTATTTTATTTCCCATTGCTCTGAGATTTCTCTCCCTTGTTTTTATAGTGAGATTTTTTTCATCTTGTAAAATTTATATTCTATTAATACTTTATCTATTTTACAATATATGTATTAGTTTAAAGCTTTAATCTTTTCTCAGTTTAGATTTTTATTTTCATGCTTTTTATTTTTTTTAATTTCTTTTTATTTCTTTTCAAGAGTAAAAACCTGGCTGTAGTTTTTAACAGTAGATCTCCATGCTTCTATAAATGTAAAATAATTAAGTTCACCATGTGGAAGGTTAACTGGATGTCTCAGAAAATAATCTATTTCTGGTCACTCCTAGCTGCTAAAAAAGTCATTGCTGATACCTAGCTTGATGATTTTTATGGGTGCAAGCTTACTAAATTGTTAGGATTTGGTCTGTGAAAGTGGCAATCTCTTGTGAGAACTAGAGTGTTATCCTGAAGTTCAGCAAAAACTGTCTAACTTGGTTGAAGTTAAGGCCTCACTAAATGCACTGTCATTTTTGTTTCCCTATAGGCAAAAGGACTTTTGGAAAATTCCTTGCAGCTCTGTGAAATTGTTGTCAGAACAAATGCTCCTCAGAATAGGATAATTTTTCCAACTTTCTTAAATTTGCTATTTGCCGCATATCTGGTTGAAAATGTAATGCTTAGCTTTTTTATTTTATTTTTTCCAACAAGAGATAAGATCCATACTTTGCAATTGTTTAATACAGCTTTTACGTTTCTTCTGTGCTATAGGTGTTCTATTTCCTTCCTTCTTTCCCTTCCTCATACTCCTTCACTCCCATCCCCCAGCAATTTAATTGTTGTCTGTCATATGGAGTTCTATAATCAGAATGTTGCTGACGCCGTAAAATGCTTAGTCAAATTCAGGTTTGAGATTTGTTTATTTACTGATTTAATTTTTGTTTTAAAAAGATAAAAAGCTTCATTTGTCGTAATGTGGGTTTTATCAGGAAGCCCACAGTATTTGACTGTTTCTGATTTTGTGAGGCTAGCAGCTACTGCAGATCATCAAATGCATCCTTTATTTTTATTAGGAGTTGCAAAATGGAGATATTTTAATTATATAATTCCTTCTCTGTTTATTAGCTGGAATATTTCTATAAAAAGAAACTACCTGATCAACTATTTGGTTACCCGTGGGCAGAGTTTTTAATGGAAAAAGAAGGACAAATGAGAGATTCTGTCTCATATTTACCAAAAATCAAAGTTTAATTGACATACCAGTAGACTCTCCTTAAATTGAGAAAAGGAAATATTGAATATGACCTTCCTTTTTCTCCAAATGAAAAATTAAAGTTTTCACCAAATTCTAAAAAGAGCCCTCACAAAGTAAAATCAAGTGGATTTTATACTTTTTTCTAAAAGAAAAAAATCATTTTCATTCTCAATTACACCATTGTTATTAATGATTCTGCTTTCTGAATGTGAGTCAGCCTTTTGTCTGGAGATAAAACAGTGCTACAGTGCCTTCCACCAAATGCTTATCAAACTTTACAGCAATAACTGTAAGAAAACTAATATTTCTTTTCCTAAGCCTTCTCATGTTCCAGTTTTTAAAATTCAGTTATAAATAATTTGTTCAGTTTAAAAATAGTTTGTTAGTATCCTCAGGCTTTTTGGTTAGATAGCAGTGTTGTTTATGCCTTAGATAAATGACAGTACTTCTTTACTTGGGATAAGCCATAAATCTTAAATTGCTGATGCTACATGAATGTAATTGATCATTTGTAATCACTATAATTTTGAGAAGACATATCAGCCCAAGGGCAGTGATAACAAATTTACAAATGCTTACAAGTCTATCTGGGCTCTGTTCTTTAAATGTTTTAGAGAAGCCAAATTACACATTAAAAAATAGAAAACTATCTGCTAAAGTTTTGCAATAATTATGCAAAGAAGATTTTTCAACTTTCCACCTCAAAATACTTTGTATAATTTAAAATGTAATGGATTTTCTTTTTATATAATCTATGACCATCAATACTATAAAACAAACCTATTTGTATTCAGAATCTCAGTAGTCTGAAAATGGTATATAGTTATTTGTCTGTTTTATTTACAAAGATTGGAACTAATCAGTATGTCAAATTGGGGTATAGTGTACAAAGTATCACAGAGGTTTTCTATGTAAGCTTTATAATAAATTGTTACATTACTAGCAGCTATCACTTCAGAAAAATGCTTAGTATTCAAAAGTATGCACCGCAATTTGAATATAAAAGCTAGTTATTTTTATTCGTGTGTGTGTGTGTGTGTGTGTGTGCAAACACATGAAAGCCATTGTAAAAATCAGAAGGCTTACATACCCACTGTACCCTTTAGCAGCAGGTCAAAAGAACGTTTAGCTCAGTCTCTGAGGATTTCTTTCTATTACAAATATGAAAGCAGGATGCTAAAAAAAAAGGTCTAAAATTTAATAATAAAAAAAAAGCTAACCAAGACGGCATTCTGCTTGATGGCTCCAGAGAGTAGAAAGAGATTATGTTAAAGCATAAATGGAGCTTTAACATTTTTAAATCCAGAAGGTCTAATCTAATCTAATCCTTTTCAATCCAATTTTTTAAAATGCAGCCTAGACATCAGATTAAAGCATGTGCTTTGCTTTCTAGGCCATTTTAAACAGACTCAGCATCTGTGCTTCTGATCCTCCATGCAGGAGTTTCAAAAAAAGTAATTTAAAAGAAACAAAAATACAATCAATCATACGTATATGTGTGTGTGAATACATGTGTATATATGTGTGTATATGTATGGTTTTGTTAAAACTAAAGAATTATCACTATATATCTCTATATGAACAAAAGTGGCCAATTAGATTAGAAGAATTTGTAAAGATAATATTCTGCAATGGGATTCAATAGCTCCTGCTTCACTGCCATGCCTAGTGCCAGTTGCCGCTTCAATTCATCTCATGTCCACTTTCCACTGGAGCACTAGAAGCCTCCACATAGTTTAGCAGAGCTGGCTCCACTTTCAGCTATTTCTAGTTTGCTTGAATTACCCTTTATGTGAAAACTACTGCTGAGTTAATTACCTTTAATTGATTTTCTTGCAACTCCCCAGCCAACACAGGCCCAGAGACCTGAGAGGCTCAGTCACCGGCTTCCTTCTATGCTGCAGCCTGATCTTTAAAAACATGGCATATTTCTGTCTCCTTGCATCTTTCCATGCACATTACTGGAAAAAAAAAAAAAAAAAAGAAAAACTTTTCTCTACGGGTCAATTCTCACGATTGTCCTAAAAACTTTCTATTCTCAACTTGGAATTAAGATCTATTTACTTGAGTAAAAATGCAGAACTTTTCTACCATCCTTTCTTGTGTTGTGCTTTATTACTAAATTTAAGTCCATTGTTTGTCATGACTTAGCACTAAAATAATTTACTTTATCAAAGTTTGCATTAAATGTTGTTACCTCCTCTTGCAGCCGATTGTGAGACTGCTCTTTTAAAAAGATATATTTACTCAAACTCAGATTTTTAAAGAGACCAGGGTGATTCTCTTGCTAACTATTTGAAACACTTTCTGAAAATAATTGAACAGCCTGTCGACAGTCATTCACTGGTTACAGAATAAGTGCAAATCTCCCATTTCAAAGTCCGAGTCTAGACCTGTGAAATATAATCCATAATTAGGGGTTTTCATAGTGCTTTGTTCATTCTGCTAATACTGACTTCACGTGGTATTGTGTTCAGTTAGATACATGTAGATTTTCTTTAAAACTTTGATATTCAAATCGTGGCCAGCATATCAACAGCTATGGCATCACTTAGGGTCATAAGAGTGAAGCAGAATTTCAGACCCTGCCTTGCACTACTGAATAAGGAATCGACATCTTAACGAGATACCCAGGCAAATTATTTGCACAAAGTTTAAAAAACAGTGTTCTAAAATACTGTCAACTCTTTGAAGACAGCTAACAGTATACCTTCCATACATATGCCTGGAACTGGATCTTAGCGGCCGAGTCAAATAGTTTCTGAAAAGTCATAACCCAGTTCCAATTTCTGGGTTAAAAATGAAATATTTGCTAATTTTATATATATGCATATATGTGTACGTATGTATTATAAATATATATGTAATTTATTGATAATTCATGGGAAATAATTCAGCAAAATGCTCAATACAAAAAATGTCAATTATATGTATATAGAGTATAATAATAGAGCAAATCAAATATAATAAAGATAACTGCAGTGCTTCAACCGATTTCCTACTTATTTCTGTGCATCTACGGAACATACTTCTTAGTCTGTACATGAGAATAGCACAGAAGGAGAGTAATCGATGTGACAAAACTGTTAACAAAAAAACTCTAGACAGAGAATTTATTTGTCAAGCTACCATCCTGATTCTTTCCAGACAGGTAGTTGTTTCCCGAACAGATGTAATCTCAATCCTCCAACACGTTGTCTACTCTATTTGAAATTTATATTCCTAAATTTGTCATTTTTTGTATTAGAATCATTTCAACATTTCCTTTTGCAAAGCGTTTATTCTTAATGCACTGTCAGCACTTCACAGTACATCAGCATAAGTGCATGAGTGCCGCAGCTGCCTCTGCCTAAATTCACTGCAGTCTGAATCAGAGTTCTTCGGATCTCCCCTCTGTTGCACTTCCTATCTCCCTGAAAGGCACCACTACTTTCCAGTGCTCCCTTCTCGGCCTCCATTCTCACATCTGGAGGTCAATTTAGATTAATTACTCTCCCTTTTCCTTACTCCAACTATAAATTACTATCTACATTCTGCTATTCCTTGACTAACTTTTGCTGACAGAGTCATTGTGCAAGAGAGTGCCTCTAATCTTAACACTCCATAGCTTACCATGTTCCCTGGCTCTTCATAGCTTTTGGGATAGAATTCAATTTTCTGACCACAACTATGGGACTTCTGAACTGCCCTGGTCCTCTATCCTCATTCTCTTGACCACATTCCCTCACATATCCAAGTTTTCCACTCATTCCAAATTACTTGGAATTCCCTGAGTACTCTCTGCTGTTCCTCTTCTCTGTGCTTTACTTGTACTGACTCCTACATAGCATTAAAAATAGTACAGAGGTACCTGAAAAAGCCATCAGCCAGGCCTGGGTTCCCTCCAGGTGAACGCTGCCACTGACTAGTTTTATGGCTCAGGGCAGTTTATTAATTTCCATTTATCAAATGAGGATAATAAATGTATCTCAGAGAGTGTGTAAAGATACCATGTGAAGATATACATATATTTTCATAATATATACACAAATGTATATAATCTGTGTATTTATATACATTTCTTTGTATAATAAGCATTCAGTATAGTTTGGAAGCATTGTTATTATAATTATAGTCTAAAATTCATGTTTCACATTGTATTTTTTGGGAACTTTTCTTTCCTCTTAATCTAAATTAGAATTCCCAAAGCTTCCAGAACACATTTTTATCATAATATTTATTACCATGTGTTTTTACAACCTGCTCTCTTTTATGTCTCCCTTTAAATAAACTGAGCTATTTGAGAGGACTGTGACTTTCACTTTTCAAGGTAAAAGCTTAGTATAGTACTACCTGAGAACAGAAACTCAATAAATATTGGTTACTCTACATTGTAATTTAGGTGTATAAGCTGTTATATTATTCTGTTCTCTCACTGCTATGAGCAAATACCTGGGACTGGGTAATAGATAAGAAAAGAGATTTAATTGGCACACAGTTCCACAGGTTGTACAGGAAGCATGGCTGGGGAGGCCTCAGGACACTTACAATCATGGTGGAAGGCAAGGGCAAGCAGCATGTCTTCACATGGCCAGAGAAGGAGGAAGAGAGAGTGGCGAGGTGCTACACACTGCTAAACAGCTAGTTCCCGAGATAACTCACTCTCACCACAGCACCAAGGGGGATGGTGTAAACCATGAGAAACCACCCCCGTGATCCAATTACCTCCCACCAGGCCTCACCTCCGATATTGGGGATTACAATTCAATGTGAGATTTGGGCAGGGACACAGACCCGAACCATATCAGCTGTACATCTCAAAAAATATTGTAAAGCCTCAAACATGTGTTACATGATGATTTAGTGAGTCACTGACTGAATTCTAAAACATAAAATATATAATTTCATTTGGAGATACATAAATATTTTCCCTGCACATGTTTTATTTAGATTTCATAATGTTAGATACTCCTTTAGTACATGGAGTGAAAAATAAGAATATCAATAATAATCATAATATTATTTTATTTTTTAATTTTAGTCATCTCTGTCTTGGAAAAAATGAACATTAATTTAAACATTTGGTCAAATGCTTATATGATGCCAACCCATCATCTATACATGAAGTATTAGTGAGAGACAATAGGGACTATTCTCTCTTAGTGTTTAATAGAGGAACTGTTGCAGTTCTAATGTAGATTTCACATCTCTGATACAGGTAATGAAGAATATGACCTTTTGTTTACTATGAATAGCTTCCCTATTGCCACTGTAGACAAATATTACAATTAACTATGTGTATAAAAAACTTTACAGTTTGTTGTCAAAATGGTTAATTTCTTCCAAAATATTCTAATTTATTCACCAAGAGCAAGAAACAGTGGGAACCGTTGGTTCTGTCTATTATATTTAACTAGCTATCTTCCTTTAGCTATCATCTATCTGTCTATCTATCCCACCTGAGGTAATTTGAAGGGGGATAAATAAGAACTAATGGGAAAATCATATCTAATAATACCTAATGGGAAAATCATGTTGAAAGCCTAAGGAGGTGGGGGAGGGAGAAGGGCTTCAAAGAGAAATAAAAAAATCTAGACCACATAGGAAACTGTATTTCCTGGCTCAAAATGGTAACTGAAAGTAAGTAAGCAGATAAAGGAGGTCTGTTTCTCTCTTAAAAGATCTGTGGAATAACAGAAAAATCTCTGAAGGAGTATGTAAACTCTATTCCAACAAGTTCTCTCACATAAAAAAGCTGATAAGAAGACACTGAGAAATGTGAAAATGCCACTCATCTATGACTAGAAATAACATCTGATTAATTTTAATACACTTCCCTAGGTATGGATGCCCAGATAAAGAAAGTGAAAGTAATGTGAGAAATACAAATATTTTGACCCTTGCAGAACATCTTTGCATACTTGTATCCAAAGCACCTACATCCCCACTGGCAGCTTGACAACACTCCAAACTACCATCTATTAATTAACTCAGCTATCAAATTTCCCGTCCGTTTGCCACCTGCACTGCCTGCTGCCAGGCACATGACAATCAAATGTAAACTTAAACTCCTGAAGAAAATTTTAAAATATTGCTGAATAGAAGAAAACACTAGTATGTTGTTCAACTACAAAACACTCCAGGGCGGAAGTATCCTGAGGTAACTAACTGCACAGTTGACTTAAGGCAATCAAAGCCAAAGGCTGAAATCACTGGGGTTTCCTTGACTTTAAGATCTACTGCTTTTACCATATGAAAAGAATCAGGGACTTCTGATGAAAAAACATGGAAAAATAAAAGATCACATTCCATTAGGTGTAGTTTAGATATGATGCCTGAAGAAAAAGGTACATAAGCACACCCTGACACTTGTATGGTGTTTTATTGGACTCACAGGTAGAAATGATGAATTGTTGTACATTCAGGACAAGAAGAAAAATTAAGTCTGCACTGTGACTGAACTTCCCTTAAAAACTCTCCAGGTAAATGTATAATCTTTTTCTCTGCAAGCAGATCTCATCAAACAACTAATCTTAGAGTGAAAACAATTCAAAATGACTCTTATTTCCTTGGTCATAAGTTAAAGACGTTTACTTTTCACAATGCAGGCACAAAGAAGGAAGATTTGGCCAAGCCTCAAAAATCACCTTTGCTTTCCTGAACCTAAAGGCTTAGATTGAGAAGAGAGGGCTTGAGAAATTAAAGAGTAAATAGAGATGACTGCTGCATCACTTGGTCAAGTTCTTAATTCTCTCCATCTAACGAACAATGCAACCAACCACACCTGCAAGGCTTTGGCAGTGGAGAGGGGTTTGGCTCTGCAGTCAAGTGCAGAATGTGGTTTAAAAATAAGCCTCGGAAATTTGGGGACTTTCATGAGAAACTTAATGTAATTTATTTTTCTTTTGAATAGTTTCTTAGTGAGTTTTAGAAACATTTGGTCAATGCTGTGGACAAAAGATGTGTACAGATGGTTCCACATTGAGATTAAGTATAAGATGGGAACCCATGAATGCCAGGTGATAGAAGAGTTGCTACCATCACTGATTCAGCTAGCAGCTTTGAGGATAGGAAAATTTGAGGAGGGAATATGTGTGGAGCTGGTTTTAATCTGAAGAAGGATATTGAAGAATTATGTTCAGGACAAAGTCTTATTCCAGGTGAAATTATACCTACATCCATTATACCTGGGAGAGGAAAATAATTTGAGTGAAATGTAAACCAAAATTTAAAGCACAATCTGTTACACTTTATGTAGAGGCAAGCCGAAAGAAATTATTTCTCTAAGAAATGAATTTTTGACAAAAATATGTATAAAATGGGATTTATAATGTCAAACAATAATGGCTATTGCTGTTTGATTTCATAAATCCCATTTTCTATATGTATTCAGTGCTTGCTACATGCCAAATGCTAAACATTCCGCTAATAATTTTAGATGCACCAATTCCGTTAATCCTTCCACCAGCCTTTGTGGTCGTCATAAGTTTGGCCATTTTAGAGATGAGAAAACTGAGGCTCAGAGAAACTTGTTAACTGGACTGATATCACACCTCATTTGTTATAGCAGAGTCAGACCTTAAATTCAAGTGGAATGAGGCCAGGTCTTTAACTACGATATTGTATTCCTACTCCAAAGCCTGCTCCTCTTGTTTTACCAAAAATTATTTCTGCTTTTACTTTACTTGGTTTACTGTAAGTTTAAAATATGAAAGATTCTAAGTGATTACCCCAAAAAGGGAAATAGTCATAAATCACCATTGAGAATATACTCCTAATTGGGTGAAGCAGGCTCAGAAAAGATTTTGATAGGTCAGCCAATGGGTTAAGAGTCTGGACGGTGGAATTTCAACTTTTACATATAATTTATGAGCAGTATTACTTTACTTTGCTGATCCACTGTTTTCCCATTTTGAAATGTGAGTGATAGGGTTATAAATCCCATGGGATCTTGGTGCAGGTAATTATATTTATGTATGTAAAGCAAAGCTGTTAGTTCAGTGTTTGTGAGCAGTGATTATAAGGGCCCAACAAGTGAAAGTCATGAATGAACTCTAGATATGTTGGTTACCAGAGCTCTGCAAAATAGCTACGGGTTTGAGAAAATTATTTAAGAGCAGTGCCTTCAAACAGTGATAAAAATCTGGAAATTTCCTGAGCAACTGGAAATTTCCTGAGCAGAAAAGTATTGGGATATGCTTTTTAAAACACAAAGAAGCAGACAACCTGCTTCTGGATATCCAAAGTTGGTCATGTGGTACAGAAGGTGTCTAGCACATTAAGAGTTCTGTCATTGCCCTTGCACGGGCACAGACACATAGAGAAGAGCCCACCTAGAACAAAAAGGAAAGATGGCAATAATAAGGTCTGCCCTGATATGAGATGTCGGAGTTCCTTGGAAGCAGAGACTGAGACAGGGTTTTTGGTGCACATAATTTTTGGAGGGAGGGCTTCCCTTTAGAGAAAATAAGGGAAGCAAACAGGAAAGTAGAAAGAGTCTAGGGAGGATGTGGCTTCAGGTAAAGTCTACTCTTTGGCTGATGTATAAATTGCACAGCAGAGTTGGACCGTCTTCAGATAGCGAGTTGGGATTTGGGACTTTTTGAAACCCTATATGCACCAGTCCTCGCATGCTAGGGACAGGAGTGATTTGTCCTCCCAGGCATCCTTGGGAGAGATGGTTTCTGTCAGCTGAGGGCAATGCTTCAGGGAAGGTATGGTGTAAGCACTCTCAGTGGTGGGGGGATGAGTAAACTGAGAAAGGAGATGTGGGGCAGGCAACAACAGCCCCTATCAGGGAGAGCTACTGAAATTTATTCAAGAAATTGCAATAGTAAATAGAGATTAAAGTACAAGTCACCCATGGGCAGAGAAAATGGCAGGAGTCTATGGATAGAGGTGATTACAATGTCATGGAAGGATTCCTTTAAATCTAAGGGAATTGTCTTAGGAAAGCTGATATATCAATGGTTTCCTTACCCAGATGATCTGGGACTCTGCAGACGTATGGGACAAATAGTTGCTGAAGAAAGAGATGGGAAGTATGGTAGCCTGGTTTATAGCTGGTGTATGGAGGGTAGGGCAGGGTGATGGTGGATTGTGAAGTTCAGCAGGAAAGGCATAACCAGAAAGAAAACAGGAACATCTTATAAATCACAGTCTGGGAGAATTTAAGCTCCCAATTACCAGAATTTTGCCAAGTAAAATGATTTTCTTCAGAACCAAGATATTTGAACAGCAGTATATATTTAGAGCCTTGGGATTATAAGGTAGAGGAATTGGATAGAGGATATCCCAAAATCTCTTATAGTCAAGGTAACTAATCTTTGGCTGGACATCAAAGCTGGAATCTCAACTGTGCCCTTTTCAGTCTCCTTAATGCCTGAGTGCTGTGAATTTTGCCATTATTATTTTTAGATTCTCCTCAGATTTTCTTTCTGAAAATCTCATCTTATTAGACTTTTTCATACTCTTTCCAAGCCTACATGTGTATATAGTGCCTGTTTGGGGGCATATAAAGAGGTTGGAGTTTATCTGATTAATTCTAGGACTTGGAGGAGTTAGTGGAGGAGTATCAGTCAGAATGTGGACACTGAGAGTAAAGAGAGTTGGGATATTTGAACATACAATATCCTTTTTTGCTTAGCTCCTTCCTTCACTGATTTTCTCTTCTTGTTCCAACTCAGTACCAATATGAAAAAAGCAGTAGGGCATTGCAAAATAATCATTCATTTTTTTTGGACTCTAGTAAATGTTATATACTATAAAGACCAGGTCACTTTGACTGCTGTAATCATTTCCTAACTCTCTGCTTTTGGTCTTGCTATCCCACTCATCTGAAATGTGCTTTCTGAAGCACACATTTTATTACGTCCTGTTTAAAGCATTTCAGTTGCTCCTCATGCCCTGGGTTCCCCTCTGACCTAATCTCTTGCTGTACTGGGTCTCACTCACACTCACTGTTAGCTACATTGAGTTCTCAGCTCTCCAGGTCATTGCCCATACTGTTCTGTCTCCCTGGGATGCCCATATCCACTTCTTCACTTGGCTACCACTCACTTTTCTTGGGTGACTTGGGTGTTCTGTCTTTTGGAAAGCCTTTTATCAATCCCTACCCCAAACCAGAGAGGGAAGACTTAACCCCCTGGACTTCCCTGACTTCTCACTTATAGCCGTGTCTTACAATTGCCTCCTTACCTGCCTGTCTCCTTAACTCTAATTAAAAATCCTTGAGTATATATTTCTTTTTTTTTTGAGACGGAGTCTCGCTCTGTCACCCAGGCTGGAGTGCTGTGGCCGGATCTCAGCTCACTGCAAGCTCCGCCTCCCGGGTTCACGCCATTCTCCTGCCTCAGCCTCCCGGGTAGCTGGGACTACAGGCGCCGCCACCTCGCCCGGCTAATTTTTTGTAGTTTTTAGTAGAGACGGGGTTTCACCGTGTTAGCCAGGATGGTCTCGATCTCCTGACCTCGTGATCCGCCCGTCTCGGCCTCCCAAAGTGCTGGGATTACAGGCTTGAGCCACCGCGCCCGGCCGAGTATATATTTCAATAACACTTCTGTTCCAAGATTATAATACATTGTAGGCCTCGAATAAATGTTTGAATGAAGGACTGTATCATCACAATTGTAGTCATAGAGCAACCTGCATAAATCGAACACATTTCTTAGGGTGTATTGTGGACAAGTTACATTAAATGATTTCATTTTTATTCATTAGTTTTCTGCTATGTGGGGCCTAACAATTGGAGAAAGTCTCTTCTTAGCTGAAAGCATCCTTGTATTAAAGTCTCTTGTGGGAATACATAGTGTTTGAAGAGAACTCAAGTGCAAGTGTATGGCTACTTATTTTCATCCTAACTTTACTAATGTAGTTATAGAAGGAAAAATAATTCATTAGAAATATTAAGGGTAGTGGAATTAAAATCTACCTTAGAATTTATGAGCTGCTTGCCACTTATTTAGTAAGTAATCCTGACAATATATCACTATCTTAATAAAAATTTCATATTTACACTCTTTAAAGAGAGCTGTGATTTTTCTTGAAATATTTTTGATGACTTAGTTGACTCAACTTGTTTCATGGTATGAATGAGGTCAACGATACAGTAGACAAATTAGCTTGATGCAGAATGATTTTCTCCTTAGACTTATTTACTGTTTTTATAAACTAGCAGACACAAATCATCAAATATCAGAAGAACAACAACATAGAGTGTAGTCAGGAGGGGAAGGGAGGAAATTCTGAGGGGAGCACTGGAATGTAGTTATTGATGCAATTATTTGTAAGTCACATTGTTCCAAAAAAAGTACTGACGGTAGAATCAATGGAGTAACCATAAAATAAAACAAAATAAATTTAAGTAAGAAAAATGATCAAAGAGAAAAGTGAAGAGCAAGATGAAGCTAAGAATGAGATTCTTATGTAAGAAGCATTGATAAAGTCCAATGGCACATGTTGTTCTCTTTTGCTTATATCAAGTATGAATTTGTTTTGAGCAGAGAGTTGTCAGAGGAAAAAGGATAAAACTGCTTCACTTTCCTTCGTCTTTATGTCTCCCAAAATCTTATCAAAGAGGAGCCAGCCAGTGTGTTCAACTCTTCCCAAGCCTCATTCCATAAACCCTTCAAAGTTCTTTCATGCTAAAAGGAGAGGTCAGCTCAGTAAAACAACAGCACAGCTTGTTGAATTGCAGTTGTCAGAGTCACTTTGGGAGGACAACATGGCAGCCAAGTCCTGTTAGTGAAAAAGGAATGCAAGGTTTTAGTGACAGTGTTTTTTACTACCTGAATTCCACACACTTTGACGTCCACCTGAACTCCACTTTTAGACTCTGCCTGGCTACCATTCTTGGAATCACTATGGCTGTTTGCAGAAGGTCCAACACTTGTTTATCTCCTCAAAACCTCTCCTTTCTCCATGTTTACCTTTGCTAATGTGTGGTAAATGTGGCATAACAAAAGTACACACTGCCTGTAAAATCTCTTTCCTTCTTGCCCTGCAAATTTATGCTTAAGAGGATTTAGACTTATCACCTCCTTACTGGAACCACACATCATTGGCTGTCATTTCTTTTCTTGCTCTTAACAACTATCTGAAAAATATCAGTCTCCCAGAATCCAAAATTTGTAGTTAATATAGTCCAGTCCTTAACAACCTTGCCGGAAGTGAAGGGATGCACTAAATTGCTCAAATTAATCATGGTGCCCACACCTGGGGAAAAGTGTAGTTGAAACACTTGAGCCATAAAACCAGATGGTACACTATGTTGATAGAAGCTGTTTGCCTAGAAACTGAAGCAGATTTGTAAACACTAAATCAATATTTGAGAGTTAGGTGCCAGCTGTTTTTCAGGATGCCATTAAGTGACTGGAGCTCATCAGCAGGTCTCAAATAAGAGGCATCTTTCAGCCTGGCCACTGCAGCTACATTCCTCTGTTTCACGGCAGCCAGGTGAACATTTCAGCCATTTCCATAGGACTCGACAAACCTAACACAGATTGTCACCACACTACCATGAGTTTTTTCTTAAGCGTTTTATTCATTTAGTGCTGGCAATAACTAACTAATGGACTGACTGTTTATTTGCTTGGCATCCCAGCCTAAATGCTCATTGACCAGTGATTCACTTGACTTGCATGTGGTTTTGGTTTAATTTGCCATTTTACTGTTGCCAGGGACCCTAGTGGTTTACACTTGCCATGCACCAATAAACTTTTTTATAATTGGAGAGATCTGTTTTGCTCCTTGATGCCACATGGCAGAGGGACCTTAAAAGCAAATTAATAATAACAGCAGTTAAATGAGCATTTTATCAAATCACTTGTTTGGGAATAGCTGAAATCAATATGTTAGATTTAGTTCCAACAAGCAATAAAAAGGTTGTTTCTATGATGCCTAACCTGTGAAGCCAAACATTTCAGCAAAAGCTGATGTGGTTTTCAAGTTTTTATGTTTACTTCTATTAAACTTGAATGCAGTTCCACCCAGATCTCATTGTATATATTTCCTGTCCTATTAAATGGAAACTCTATGGATAAAACAGGAAGTTAATGTTTATAGGAGAGTCTTGTTTGAAGTAGGGAGACAGACTTAGTAACTTTATATCTTTTTAGCACGCTATATTCTGTAGAAATAAAATTTGAAGTCAGAATTACTATGAGTTTTAATTTTTGCCAATTAAAAAACATTGTTCATTATATCAGCAAGTCATTTAACTGCTCAGAGTGCATCTCTTCGTCTAAAATAGGGAAAAATCTCCTGTAGATTTTATGAAGATTGATTAAAATAACATATGCAGAAACACAGTAAACTATGGTGACTTAGGCATAAATTATTGTTACTACTACACATTCTATAACTGAAATGTTTTAAATATGTAGTTTTTTAAAAAAATGCTAAGATCCTAACTTCAATAATATATACTAGATTTATGTTTGAAAAGCTTACTGTATTTAGGATGTCAGTTCATCCTAAAATAATTTAAAAATAAAGGGAAGTACATGTATTAATTTTGGGTGTCCTCAGATTTAGCAATGTTTTGACAAAAATACCAGTTCTTTGGTGGATGGTTTGAGGAAAAGGCTGGGTGATGGTGATAATGTAGTTGTAAATTTATATGATGGTCTAAATTAGTAATACTATTCCATATAAATTTAACAATTAAGACATTTTATGATAATATAAAAATATACTATAAACCTAAAATATTTAAAATAGTTTAGAACTGGCATTCGAATTAGCAGATACATCAGAATAAAATAGAATAGCCTTAAACTAACACATATGACCATGAAGTATATGGTTAATTGGAATGGAAAAAATCAGTTATTTAATAAATGGTGCTGAAACAACCAGCTATATTAAAAAAACCATGACAACAACAGGCTTGTAGATTCCCACCTCATGCCATATGAGTTCTAAGCAGATTAAGGAAATATATATAAAGTGGATACAAGAAACAAAATTGGAAGAAAATACAGGTTATTAGCTAATGGTGGTAAAGAAAACTACTTTCTAAGCATAAAATTAAAACAAAAAGATTTGTTGACCATATAGAAATAAAAATTAATATCGTAAAAAATTTCAACCAAATTTATGTGGAAATAAAGAACTTTACAATATTTACAATTAAATCAAGTTTGAACAGCCTTAATTTATAAAGAACTCCTATATGCCAGTAATAAAAAAAGATAGTATTCCAAAAGAAACTGAGCCTAGGAGAAAAGCAAATAATTCACAGAAGATAAATACAGGAAACTTGCAAATTCATCCAACAATTAAAATATACATTTAAAAGAGCCATTATTTTTAAAAAGCATCATTATAACATATTCTACCTCCAAAGTTACCATATAATTTACAATTTAATTAAAAAAAATTTAAATTAAACAAATTGAAACATAGCTAACCAAACAATTAAATATAAATGTTTGATTAAAAAAGACTTGAAATAATATGATTTTCTCAGCATGCCTTTTTGTAGTTGTCCAATTCTTGTGCATTAATTTTCTGAAGTAGTCAAGTAGTATTTCAGGAAGAAAGGTAGAATAAAGGAGGTATCTGTAATTAAATGTGAATAAAGTAAGCACCTTTCCAAATGGATATATAATAGCTTGCTGTTTAGAAAAAGATACCTTTTAAGCCAGTTACATTCTCAGTAACTCTTTTAGAAAATTAGAAGAAAAAAACATAGAGTCTACCTAGTTATCTGTTCTCCTTTGGTTTTTCAGAAAACCAAGTTTTTTTGTTGTTGTTTCTTTTTCCCACATAGACAATAATCAATTCTCCACATAGACAATAATCAATTATTCTTCATAGCTCAACTGATTAGAAATGTGGTTTTCGATGAGAATCACTTGAACCCGGGAGGTGGAGGTTGCAGTGAGCCAAGATCGCACCACTGCACTCCAGCCTAAGTGACAGAGTAAGACTCCACCTCAAAAAACAAAAGAGAAAAAAACTACAATAGAGATGTATGTTAAAGAGAATATAAGTTCTTAAGAAGTTGCATCGGGGGGCGGAGCAAGATGGCCGAATAGGAAT